>NC_060904.1:10705810-10800810 GCF_014805685.1 Silurus meridionalis | reverse complement strand
GAAGAAGGGATTCCAAGTCTGATTCTTGTCTGCATGAAACACCAGTCATTTTCCTGAATCCAGACAAGACGTATGCTCCAGGTCAGCACAGTCCTGGCTTTCGGACAGGAATCGCCCACCAGTCTGTATATTTGTGTTTTCCTTCCCACATCTACTCCACAGAGGCCTACACCCCTCCCTCAAAGAAACTTATATTTAACTGCCGCCCACTTAAAGTAATCCCTTACTATCAGTGTACCTCTTTTTCCCCTCTGTGCCTTCAAAATATTGCTTACTGACTGCATCCTCAGAATAGCAGTACTGTGATGTTCCTGGAAGTGAAGTGGCTTTATTGTTACAAAATAATCCAACTGTATTAATCATAACACTGTATTTTCAAGGCCCATGAGTAAGTAGAGTGTATGTAAGATAAAAATAAATCAATCTCATGGAGTTGCTGGTTGCTATACCAAACTCTTTCAGAATATACCACACATGTGCTTTTGTCTTTACATTGTTTTTCTATATGTGTCTTTCTTCTGTGTTTGTGTAGGTGGAGTGGACACGAACTCCACAGCAAATGGAGGTGTGTGTGGTGTGTTTACGGGCTGTGAGGGAGAAACTCAGCAGGGGGATGTACAGCGTGTGTGTGTCCCTGCACAGTGGGTTGGGTGGCCCAGCACTGCACTGGTCCCGCCTGAAAGAGCAGCAGTGGATGAGAGTCACAAAGGCCGTTGAACATAGAGGCAGAGTCTGTGATATGGAGCTACTTATTAACCAGAACCTCCATGTGGTGAGAAAAAAATCAGTAAACCCAGTTTTTGTGAAGGGTATAAAAAACTCACAGGAAAAAAGCTATGACTTGACAATTAACTATTTTAACTAATTCCAAGTTTTACACTTAATACATGAATACTTAGTATTTGTTACATGAATAAAAATATCTGTTCTAAATACTCTAAAAACTCTTGAACCCTACTGTTTAATAAGAATATGTTAGATGAAGAGGAGAATATGTGGTAAAAGGGACTTGATTCATCTTGTTTCATCAGTTATGAAATGATTACTCCTCCTCTGGCAGTGGGCTATTGTTTTGGATGGCCTAAAATCTGACCATCTGGTGGCAATCAGCTCTCAAGTTTAAGCTTGCTTCTCTAAACACTTAATACTCCTTTGACACCTCCTGCTATATGTTATCTTCCAAAGCCTATTAAATATGTTCTGGATTGTGAAGCTGTATATTTAATGTGTTCATTTCTATGCATAGAAATGCTGAAGATGGGAGTAAGTTCAGTAAGAACTTGACTAATTTAAAAAGAGCAGAGAGAATAAAAGAGAGAGCTAAACAATCCAGGTATAGCTGTAATGAAAATCCTAATGCATATTTTGTGTCAGGAAAATGACAATGATACAGAATTTTATCAGAAATCCTTAAAAATAATAAAACAAATAACAGCTTTTTAATTAGGGCTTTAATAAAAAAATAAAAGCAAACTTATTCCCAACTTTAAAAAACTATAAATCCTGATAAGTCACAAAGAAATCCTATACAGGGGAAAAACTCATCTGTAATGCAACGATATCTCTCTCTCCCTCTATTTGTGTGTTTGGCTGAAATGCCCATACTGGCACTCAAATCCTTCCTTTTTTTGTTAAATCTTTCTTTTTCTAGCTGTGCATTTTTCATAATCATGATGGGTCACAATGTAAAAACACACTTCCATTTTTGATTGTTGACATTCTCGGGTCTTGTTTGCTTTGACATTTGTATTTAGGCCTTTTACATTTTTACTGAACTACTACATTTCTACATTTCAATCTTTAACTCTTTTCTTTAGCCAAAAATGTCCATGATCTTCAGCTATTTGCATTCATTACATCAGTAACAAAACCAAACTTCTATCCCTGATCATCTTCAGACTACTCACCTCTTCACAAGCCAAACTGTAAATAACCCTGACAAGCTTAAAGCCTGTGATGATTTCAAAGTCTTTGCTTTCTACCTGTTTGTCTCCATGTTTTGACCTTTGTATGAGCATTGTTATCCCATTTGCCTTGTCTAGTTTAAATCAGCTTGCCAATTGCCTGACCTTTAGTATATCCCTTGTTTTAAATGCTACCTGGCCATTCTGTTTGTTTGCCTACGTTAAGGCATTAACACAAATTCTTTTTAACTGCACAAATTTTATTAAGCTGTTATTAATGCGTGCATATCTGTTTGATAATTTTTATTAAAAAAATATAAATAAATAAATAAATAAATAAATAAATATATAGAAGTGGCGAAATTAATACGTTCAATGCAGCACACATTTATTCATGACTTCCTTTCTTTACTCATATATAACAGCAACAAAAATCTTTACTGATGTGCCAAGTCTCAAATCAAACATCAACATCCTCCATGAAGAAAACATCCGGCAATTAAAAAAGTTCGTGTGGAAACATAGCAAAAACTTCCGTTTGGTGTCCTGATGATTTACATAAACATAATTACTTAAAAATTACATTTAAAAAACATAATTACTTCAAAACATTTACAAGAATATTTTGTTTTCATGCTCTATGTTGTTTGCTTACAATAATATTAAACATCCATATTTGTCCATGCCCATGTTGATTAGAGTATTTAAACTTGAAAAGCATTCATTTAAGGAACATTGAGAAACAGATAAAAGATGTGCGATTAAGTTGCGATTAATCACTAGTTTACTCATGACAATCAGGCGATTAATTGCGATTGAATATTTGAATCAATTGACATATATATTAAGGGTTTAATGGTACATGTATTCATACTGAAATTATTATTATTAAACTTAAAAACAAACTTACACAACAATAAGCAGGGCTATAAAAAAAAAAAAAAAAAAAAAAAGAAACAAGTTAGCACAGTGTCACTGTGCCTGTTCAATTTGTACCGGAAATAAGATTGTTTTTGCATTAAAAGCATTTTTTTTTTAGTTTTTAAAAGCTTTAAGAATTTCTCTTAAAAGGAGAAAATCCTGACAATTCAACATATTGAGGGAGTGAATGAATGAAGGGTGGAAGGAATGAATGGCATTTGTTAGTAGGCTTTAACAAACAGTTAAGTAGAATATATCTTTAGAAAATTAAATATTAAATGTAAAACACACACTTACATACACATCTGTATTATTCAAATAGGGTCTAACAAATGTTAACAATTTAATTGAATTTTCAATTTATTTAATTTTATTTAGTCAATTACATTTTTGTGTAGTGCTTTTTTCAATGGAAATTGTCCCAAAACAGCTTCACACAGAGGTAATAAGGTTATATAAAAGAATCTGTAAGTTTGTAGTAGACTGTTGATATTAATTACAGTCTGAAACAGTCCTCAAAGTTCAGCATGAGTTGTTTAGCATTTTAAATAACAAATTTACAAATTAACTTTGTGGCAATTGAATTGATTACTCAGTTTAATTAATATAATAAAAAGGTATATTACATTAATTCAACTGTATTTTATTTTTATAAAATATTATAAAATATATTTTATATATTATTAAATAAAACAGGCATTTTATTTCAAATTGTTTTAAAAATGTAAACTGTTGACGTCCACAAATGTTAATAAAAAAAAGAATTTTATGTTTTGCATTATATTCTCCTATCCGTACTGAAATTGAACCAAGCAGTGAATTTTGTGTACCGTTACACACACACACACACACACACACACACACACACACACACACACACACACACACACACACACACATATATGTTTTGAATGAAAAGGGTTTATTTTATTGGTCACATCTAAAGCTGAGAACAAGTGTTTTTTTCTATTTTATTTTATTATTTCCTCTCCATTTCTCTCTTTTCCACCTTTATTTTGCTTGATATTTATAGTATATGAAATCTGTTTGTTTCTCAATATGTAAAATGCAGAAGATTATTAAACAATTTTCAGGCTTCAGTCAGATAATCATTACCATTTCTCAGGTGTGATGTAGATGCAGTGAGGAGAAATAACATGATGGATGGGATAAGATAAGTCTCCTCCATTTCCCATTCCGAATAATAGTAGGTTAAAATATTCCCCGGCATGATTGATCAAGTACTCAGACTGTGTCTGTCACTCCATTTTTAATACTGTGATACAGGCCTGTCTCACACGTTTGCAGTAAATAGGAATCCATGTGTGTTATGTGCATGAAGCCCGAGCATGGCTGTCAACTGATGTATATTTCACATAAGATACAATAAATCATGGGTAAATCCTTTGGAATTTCCTTTTTAACATGTAGTCTGGTATGTGCATGTGTTTACTAAACATGGCCTGACAACATTATGATTATGTGGAATGAATTCTTGTGATCTCTATACCTTGGCTTTTCTCCCTAACCCAGAAAGCAGGATTAAAATAAAACTGTGCAGTCTTTCTAACCTCTTATTTCCGATGATAAATATGGCCACTATTACTTGCAAATTGTTACATGCTGATACATTTTTGTCACATTTTGGAAACCATCAACATTCTCAACCTTATAATAATGTTTCAGAGCATTTAATAGTTGTTTTCTATATATATTTTTTTGTCATCTTAATAATATCAAGCTGAAAAAGTTTACAACATATTTTTGAGCTTTTGATATTTTATTTCATGACAGAGATTTACTTAAATAATAGAAACTATTAAGGAACATTTTAAGGTAAGATTGAAAACTTTTGGGCTGAGGTTTACGCTGTGTCTTTTGCAGCACATGATACAAATTGCTGCTTCTGTTTCTCTGTCTCAGGTCCTGCCTGCATCATGTGACCTCTTGCCCTCCACTGTGCTGATGTTCAGGATTCTGAGCATGCCCAGTAAGCAATGTGCTGTGAGTGCAGTGGTGGCCTGGGGGGCATTCCCTGTGTGTGACTGCTCTCTAACCCTTATCCAAGGTAGATTTCGCACTCCACTGCTTCGGGGTTGTCCCAGCTCAGCGATAGACCAGTTCGGTAAAATAGAGCAGCTGCTCTCTGCTGACTTGGACAACTGGCTGTGCAACCTTTACTTCCAGGTACTAATTCTGAACAGCAGTGAACAGAAGATAAAACCTGGGCAATATATATTACATAGTCATTATTGGAATAACTAAATAATACTGCAATATTTTCCACAATAAAGGACTATTCTTCTAGCCAGTTATATCAGACTATGAAATCATCTTAGTATTCATTAATTCTTTTTTTTTTGTTTAATTTCTTTTATTTTTTACATTATTACATACTATTATTAAGTCTAGGACCTAGTGCCTGCTCAGGTGATTTATATTATGTTTAACAATGTGAATGGTTTATCCTAAAAGTCGGACCCTTCTTCGCCACACCGCCACACACTAGACACACTCGTCCTTGTGGAGAGAAACTGTTACCGCACAGAGTAGCCAGAGAAACGCTTTCTACGGTGTTTTGGACATTTTTCAGGAAGGAATAGTAAAAGTCAGTATGCTTGGGTTAATTAGTGGATAATAACACCTAAAAGTCTATTATAAATCGTGTGGTGGTGAGAAGGAAACTCCTGAAGTAGGCGCAATCGAGTCGCTTTGGGACAATCGTGTTTATTTCCTTTGGAAATTTGGACGAGTCTCTTTTAAAAATATACGATTTGTAGTACAGGTGTCTCAGAAGGAACAGAGATATTAAATACTTCACACTTAAGTAAAAATCATGTTCAGACTTTAATAGATTTAACTAAGTCATGGGCTGAAATCCCCACATGCAAAGTCGTAGCTGAGTGGTTAAGGCTCTGGGTTACTGATTTGAAGGTCGGGGGTTCAAGTTCCAGTATCGCCAAGCTGCCACTCTTGGGTCCTTCTGCAAGGCCCTCAACCCACTGTGCTACAGGAGTGCCGTATCATGGCTGACCCTGCACTTTGACCCCAGGTTCTGAACAAGCTGAAATATGCAAAGAAAAGAATTTTAATGTGCTGTGACAAATAAAGGCTATTCTTCTTCTCCATGTTGCCACTACTGGGCCTTTGAGGAAGGCTCTTAACTATCAATTGCTCAGCTGAGATGACTGTATAAGACTGTAGAAAGAACATTACTTATAATCTTATACTCCAGTACTCATGTTAGTTCTCACTCTCCAGTGTTCTGTATTGTTGAAAGATTTATGATCACACTCTTGATGTCACCCAAATGAGGACGGGTTCCCCTTTTGAGTCTGGTTCCTCTCAAGGTTTCTTCCTCATAACATCTAAGGGAGTTTTTCCTTGCCACAGTCACCATGGCTGCCCATTAGGGATAAATACACACCATTCACCTTAACTGCTAATTTCTGTAAAGCTGCTTTGAGACAATGTCTGTTGTGAAAAGCGCTATAGAACTAAACTTGACTTGACTTGACTTGACTTGACTAAAACAGTAGAATTTAGTGAAGGAAACAATAGGAACACAAATACTGAATATTTATTTTTAAATACAGATAGAATTTACCATATTGTGTATAATTTCTCAAAATATTTATAGCTAATTCATTATTTTGTGTAAACTTTTATTAATCTGATTTATTATAAAAACATTCCACTCACTTATGTAAAATACAATCATCATTTAACTATTTAATTTAGATCATTATTAAAAGTATTTGAATTTGTATATCTGTGAGAGTTCATGATACAAACTATAAGAATTGTGTGTGTTCGTGATGGCCCTTAGGAGGAAATAGAAAATTAGAGATAGTTGGGAGCAAACCACACCTTTACTAAACCTATCAGGACACAATTAACCATTGATCCGGTTACACAAGATCTTTATTTAATTATAAGTTGGAGCAATGGCCATTCCTACATAAGGTTTTTTCTGTAGCTATACATCACTACTAAATAATTGATTTATATCAACTAAGCACTATTTAAAGGTAATGGAAGTGAAGTTACTGTGACAAATTAGGCAATACAACAGCCAAAAATATAATAATAGTTCAACTAAACAGATAATATTATATAGATTGTGTTGTATAATGTAACAACAAACTGTAAAACAGTTCTTTTCATTCTATTCTCAATAGGTTTTAAATGTATAGTGATAAAAGTGTGTCTCTGTAGGTGAGGAAAATTCAGCAAAAAGATCAAGAGGTTTGCGAGTGCAATGCAAATGAAGTCACCATTGAGGAGTCTCCTCCCGATATATCTACTTCTACCTGCTCCTTGACCTCGCTAGCAGGTAAATCCCGTTCCCTCTGCTAAGAAGTGTCAGCAAATACCTATAAACACACACACACACACACACACACACACACACACACACACACACACACACACACACATATATATATATATATATATATATATATATATATATATATATATATATATATATATATATATATATATATATATATACAGTATACACACACACACACACACACACACACACACACACACACACACACACACACACACACATATAAACAGAGGACAGAGGACAGAGTGACAGGTGCCAGGCTGGATGTGATGTGGTGTCATGCAGAGGAAATAATGATGTTCCTGTATAATGTCTCCTCCTGAGAAAAGGCTACAAAATAAATTCTATAAGAACTAATTCATTCCCATCTTACACTGATGTCATGTTGATATTTTGAGTGTGTGATGGTTGATGCAGGTTGATTATAAATAAACAAATAAGTATATAGCATTAAGTTCAAAGAAAAAAAAAATGTGTTCTGCAAATCTTAAGCTGCACACAGATATTGTCTAAAGCACCAGTATTTTAAAGAAAATCAGACAAGACTGATTCATGTCTCACATTTAAAAGCACATTGCTGTGTTGATATTTTTTGCCAGGGTTACAGAATAAATTATTTTGCCCTGTTAAACAAGAGATATATTTATTATTTAACATGCTTTATTAAATGAAGTTATTGAATTGAAAAGTTCTGAGCTAGCAATTACATTGACTAGATAAGTTTTGTATATTTAGTTGGTGCAGAAGCTGTGTGAGAAAGAGGACAGAGGAAAGATTGGATGTGATATAGATTAAGATAAAGCAGCACATTTAGCTCACCTATCTCCTCCCACACTCACGCAAAACAAAAAGCTGCATGAAAACCCTTGCCACCTCTGTGAGGTTACATCATCAAACAAATCAAACAGGCTTGTCTGGTATTGATCTAGCAGGAAGGAAGGTTGCCTAGCTAATAATACGTTTTTTCTTTTCACCCCTGATCTTTATTTAAAAGATTGGAATATGAAAAAAAGATTCAGGGGTGTTTCGCTTTAAACATTGCACAGACTTTTTAATTACAAATGAGTTGTGACAGGTCTGCTGGGTAGCAAACTGTCCCATTTTAAGTGTGATGCCGGCTGACAGCTTAGTGCTGATCTCTGAGTGCTGAAACATGTGGAAGAAATTGGTCTTTTACATTTCACAGCTTGTCACTTCCTCTCCGCCACAAACTTTGACCTCCCACCCTGCTCCTAACACCCCCGTGGTGGGGGGAGAGCGTCAACCCTCCCTTCCTCTCTGCACCCAGTCTTTATTCTTCAGAGATTTATGTTCTGCATTATGCCACACACAAGATAGAAAGAAAGAAAAGTACAGAGCATAGGACAAAAAGGAAAAGTGAGTGGAAAAGGAGGACCAGGTGTTGTACGAACAAGGAAGAGTGTCCAGGTAAAGAGAACTCTAGGGTCACTTGAATTGTGGATCAAAGGATGGCTCTCATGGGACATCAGAGTGTTGCTTGGGTAAATGGAACTGACATTAGTGGATGATTTGCATATGGATCGGTTCAGGTTGCGTTGCCTTTAGATGGAGATGGAGAAAATCTTATCAAGCCCGTGAGCGCAGAGTGAACTGGCAGCCTCAATCTACTCCCCAAAGACAATCCTATTCACAACAGAAGTCCGTCAGCTTTTACACTGTTTGTATTTTCAACATACTTTCCAGGTTGTTGTAATATTATGTATTGATTACCAAAATGCTTCAGTACATACAAAGCTTCTGTCCTGCATCAATTAAATTCAATTCAGTTTTATTTGTATATTTTATATAAAAAAAAAAATTCTGTATATTTTATATACAGAAATAGTAGTTAATTCATACTTTTAGCTACCATTTTAAATCCACAAACGATTTTTGGTTAAAATACATTGGCATGTGAAGGAACAAAATCTAAAGTAACTTTCACATGGCAGAATTTAAGCAATATTTTAATTATTGTGCATGTCTGAAAGATGTGAACTGGCTGCAGGCGCTATGGGATACTCTGACATTAGAAGAAGGATTCAGTTACACTGAATCATTTGGTTAAATCCAAATGAGTATTTAAATGGTTCTGCCTACCTTCAGTATTTTTTATGTGCGTTAATTGAGCTGGTAAAACCAGCTTTTTTTGGATTAGTTGATACTACTGAGACCTAAAACCAAATGGCAATACAGTTATAAATAAATCAACTTTGTTTGGTTAGCTCTAAAGCTATTCATGTAATGTATGTAATTTTATGTAAAGGGATAGTTACATGAATACTAGAACACAGAGAGAGAAAGATAAACCTGCAGAGGAGAAAAAACTCAGTGTCTTTGTGATTGAAGGTTGCGTAAACTTACATTTGGAAGCAAATTTTTAACTGTCTTAGATTTAATTTCACAATAAAATACATCTCTGAAGTTGAAGTATATTATTTCATGTTAAATATATAACAAATAACAAACTCAAACTCAAAAACTCAAAACTCAAAATCAAACATTAATACATAATTATTACCAAGATTCTACAAATAGTTTAATCCAATCATAGACTTAAAAATGTTAGTTCTGCACTAACAAAGGTCACTTATCCGACTTTATTTGTAAAAAAAAGACCACTGCTCTCGGGAAATCAGCAATTCCTTGACCTTCGATTTGCTCCAAATCCTGAAACAAGCGAAGGGGCAATTTAGAGCCTAGGCAAGTGATGAGGTCTCAGTCGTCTCTTCCTACCTCTTCCTACCTTCCTAGCAGCCTGAGGCCTTACGCACCAAACGCACACAAAGAGCAGTGAGAAAGCTGTGGATAACAAGGAACCATTGTCGGCCCCAGGAGACCTAGGGTTGTGACTGCACTGCTCCAAGTTCATGGACGTAACCTATAGCTGTCAGCACTGTGCTAATTCTTGTGAAACAGCATGTAAGCATCAGGCAGAAGTAAACGTAATTAAAGGCAAAACTGTAGCACTGGGTGAAGACACAGCTGACAGGGGTTATAGTCTCTGACAGAACACAGAGGTGTAGGCCAGGCTTTGAATATGTTAGCTGTAAGGAGGATGGACTGATGGACAGAAGCAGGAATGAAAGAAACTGCTAATTATTTTGCTACATACACCGCTGTCTCCGGGCCTTTCTTTTACACAGCATGCATTCTGTAGTAGGTTTATTTGCAAGTTATATTTGTGAGTTATATGAGACTTATATAATGTACAGGTGACTGTGTTATCAGAGCTAATTAACACTAGGTTATTTTCATAAGGAATGAACTGGCAGAAACCTTTATGTAAATATTATTAGGAAACATTTCAAAATGTACTATGTGCTGTTGCATGGTAAAATTGAAGCTTGCGAAAGTTATATTTTTATAAATTCGCCCAAAGAGACACATTGCTAACCTTGGCATATACCAAATTTATTTATTCTTTTTTCTGTTTACAACAGTGGAAGCATTTTCTGCATGCATTTGGTATGTCATCAATGTGATAGCACAAGTATGACAGTCAAATCCTACAAAAGCAAAAATTATTATGAAATCACTATAAATCCAATAAACACATTATTTCCTTGCCTTTAAGATAGGACAGACTTAACACTATTACCTTGTAACTGTAGGCAGCTTGAGTGTTTACCAGCAGTGGTAATTAAAAACTACATCTGGGCTCAAATTCAATCAGATCTGTCAGTTTCCAAAATGGGAAGGAAGATGTGTCTGCTCCCCTGCGAGGCTGAGAACGACTGCTATTAAACCCCTTTTAGCCTTCAGAACCTTTCCTGAAATGTAGCCTATGTTTAAAAGTTATTATTACTGATATATTTAATCCTGCAGCAAGAGAAAAATTATATCATCTGGGAAGTTTCCATATTTATTATATAGATGGGACAGGAAGAGAGGCAAAGAGGGGGAAAAAAAGCAATGAAAAAAGTTTCTCATGGTGAAATTTTTTACATGTATCAAGCGAAGGTTTACTTAATTGGAACCTCCAGGCAATGCAGGAACCCTTTTTTAAATTCTGTGAATGTTAATATGCTAAATAATGCAAAGCTCCTGCACTTCCAAGCATGAGACACACATCTGGCAGCTTACCATTTAAATTACACACGCAAAAAAGAAAAAAGAGGAAAGGGGAAGAGAGTGAGAGAAAGAGAGAGAGAGAGAGAGAGAGAGAGAGAGAGAGAGAGAGAGAGAGAGAGAGAACATTTCAAAAGTAATTTTCCAAAGGAAAAAAGAATGGTGATATGTATTACAACTAAATTCAATTTCTTTTCAGATTTTTCATCATGTCTAATTGCGTGCATTGGAGCGATGGTGGGAAAAAAAAGTAGATGTGTGTATGTTTGTGTGTGCAAGTGTGTGTGTGTGTGTGTGTGTGTGTGTGAGAGAGAGAGAGAGAGAGAGAGAGAGAGAGCGAGGCAGGAAAGTTTCATCACAATTTATCTTGCCTCACTGTCTTTGTTGTCTGTATGAAGTCTCTAGACAGTAGTGTGCAGCACATTTACCTGCATCTTGCTGAAGTTACATCAGTTAGAACACAGCTACAGGGAGAAATATAAGCTTTCTACTTAATCTTTTTCTTATATGAACATGTTTTTTTGCACTATTGTGTGATACTGAGATGTTGATTTTCAGCATGTTTAAATAACATGCTATTTTATTAAGCACTAAAAAGAAATGCAAGAAATACAGATGCCATACTTTTCAAACGTCAGTGATCAACTAATTTCTAACAAAATCCTGAATTCTTTACAGGGCAAGACTCCTGAGCTTATCTTTAATCGATTTCTATTTATGGCAGGTAAGAATCCTGTTGGAATTCTGCCCGTCTTACAGCCAGCATCAGAGAAAGCTAAAGGTGGAACACAAACCAAGGTGCGTCTTTCTAATAAGCACCCAGCACCCATAATGCACCTTAATGCTTCTCTCTCATATCTGACATTTGTCAAAATACATTTCCCCACATGCAGATACTAGCAGGTTAGACGGTGATGTGAACACTACATTGTTCAAAGCAGGCCGCTATGTGCTTGACAAGCCAAAACAGCACCATTTCTGTGAGCTCAGCATTCACAGACTCTCTGAACTCATGCGTCTTCTGCCCTGCGCAGATCTTAAACTAAATAAATCAAAGTGCTTGCCCTGCCTGGCCTGCTTTTGAAGTGATAATTGCAGAATGACATTTTCCTGCTGACCTGCTGCTGATGCCTCATTCACCACAGGCAGGCACTGTCTTTCCTCCTCATGCTAATGATATTAGGGTAATGACGTTGGAATGTTTTTTTCACCAACAGAGAAAATTTTGAAAATGTGAATTTGAATGATTACATTTTAAATATCAACTGGTTTCCACTTCCTAGTAGTGAAGCTCCTAAGATATATTAAGGTATATTCAGGCTTTATATTTAATACATTGAAATATTACAATTTTTCCTTTTTTTTTAGTTTTTTTTTTTATGAAAATGAAGCTTATCATAATTAGCTGCATTCGCTCTCTCTCTCTCTCTATCTCTCTCTCTCTCTCTCTCTCTCTCTCTCTCTCTTTCTCTATCTCTCTCTCTCTCTCACACACACACACACACACACACACACACACACACACACACACACACACACACACACACATTCTCTTTCACTCTCTTTTGCTCACTTTTTTCTGCTCTGCTTTTCTGCTCAGGGCTGCAGTTGTTTTCAGATTCACTCAAATGTCAGCTAGTTTCAGCCAGTTGTCTAATGATGAAGTGAGCTGATCTCAAACCTGCCCGAACCTGGAGGCCATGGGATCAGCTTCTCGCCCCTGGTCCTGCACTGCTGCCTAATTAAAATGTATTTTCACCTTGTTCCTGAGGCAGGACAGAAATCACATTAGAAAAATTTTTAAATATTAAATGAAATATTTTTGTATTCAATTGCATGAAATAAAATGTCAGGTTTATATAGTCCCACACAGCACACATTATGATGATTGCTGCTGTATGATTGCTGCTGTGTTCTTAATCCACGAATACCACAAATATATTGTGTGAGTCTCATTGGCATTAAGTTGTGTGTTGTCTCTTAAGCCCAGCCAGAGGCACAACACTTTCAACTAGATAACAGAACACTTCTAAACACTATCTAAACTGTTAGGAAGTTGGTGAATAATAATTATGAATTAAGTTAGAAGTAGGAGTTGCTCTATGCATCATAAACTTTAAAAAAAAAACTCATGTCTCACTTTTTAATAAAAAAAAAAAACCCTACTGCTTTTTTCCCTGCTTTTTTTCCCTGTCTTTAGCTGTTTCTTACTTAAGTATTGATTAGATGTGTGTAATTTGAATGTCATTTGGTCCTTGTGTGTGTGTGTGTGTGTGTGTGTGTGTGTGTGTGTGTGTGTCTATGTGTCCAATTAGATTGGCAAACAGAACCAGCCATTCAGCAAGATAACCAGCCAAAGTGGCTGTGACCGAGAGAGAGAGGTACGGGCGAGTGTCATCACAGAAGACCATCATCACTTCTCCTTCTCCCTACAGTGAGTGTGTCTGTGTGTTTCTGTGTGTCTGTGTGAGTGTGTGTTTCTGTGTGTCTGTTTAAATGTATGTGTGTGTGTGTGTGTGTGTGTGTGTGTGTGTGTGTGTGTGTGTGTGTGTGTGTGTGTGAGAGAGAGAGAGAGAGAGAGAGAGAGAAAGAAAGAAAGAAAGAAAGAAAGAAAGAAAGAAAGAAAGAAAGAAAGAGTAAGAGAGAGTATATTTTGAGGCAGTTTTCTTGCCCTCCAGTAATAAGGGTAATAGCTAGATATAGAATGTCTCGAACAGAAGCGTTGATGCTGTTAGCATATTTTTAAGCTCCAGTCTGTTATTTTGCACCTTCTGAATACTGCGAGTGCACATATCTGCATGCAGTTACCTGCTCAAGTTCATTTCATTCCTTTAGTACAATGATGTGAATGTTTCTTTTCTGTCAGTGCCAGTGTTTGTTTTTTATTGAAGAAACCTGGGTAATACTGATACTGACAACACATAAAACCTCCCAGTGTGGATAATTGCTTTTTCTCTGGTGATGCAGAGTGCAGAAGAAGGCTTCCTGGATAAATGTTTTCTCCTTTTTATTGTGTCTCTCAGCATTTGATATTAATGAGAAAACAGAAACGGAAACTCACCAAGACATGTCACATAACCAAACAAATCTCATAAATGGCCCTGGTCAAATTGCCTTTTGTGAAACTGCTTTCTACATTTTCCGTAAAAAAAAAAAGAAATGTGTGGAAAAGGTTTGCCAATGATTAGTCCATGGGGTTAAAATGGAGAGAATATATATATTCATTTTGAATTATCCTATATTTAAACATTATGCATTTATTTGAAAGGAAAAATGAAGAGTGTTTTTTCCCAAGGATTTGAAACTTTCCTAATTTCCTAATTTCAGAGTAATTTGTTGCTGCTGGACTGAAATTAAAGCATGATGAGAGACTCTACAGTTGTAGCTCTTGAAAGTAAATAAAATGATTAGAGGTGCAGGCCACACATACAGGCAAATACAGGAAGGCAAATGCAGCACGGAAACACGCTCACGGCTCTGCCTGTCTTCTCAAACTAACTACAAAAAGAAAGTAAGAATGAGAAAGTGTCAGGGTGGGAAGGTTTTGCTGAATTTAACTTCGATATTCTGATGACTGAGGCATATTACTGCCATCTAGAGAATCACAGGAGACCCCACAGTGAATGTGCAATACCTCTACATGCTGCTTATTAAAGTTTCAAGAATGTGCACAAAAGTGACAAATATTTTCACTTATGGTATTGTGTTTAGGTTTTTTTGTTTGTTTTCAATTTATTTTTAATATGCATGATTATGAGTATTTGGATGCACAAGTTAAACATAAACATGTGACTGACACATGCATAATTTAAATACATAGTTTAGCAGTATGAACAATGTACAGTTTTTGTAAAATAGCATCATTTTATTGAAAGTAATATTTTTATAAATAGCTGAGTAAGAATATTAGTTAAGGCTAAAAAAAAATATATTGTATTTATAAAGTACAAAAATCCATGTTATTTCAATTCTCAATCTCGACCTGCATAAAAAACTCATCCCAAACCTGTCTTTAACACCATGCAGCAGTTAGTTCAAGCTCCTGGCATTCTCTTAAAAGACATTGAACACTGCCTATTGCTCCAAGAGAGGATCGCATGAATACTGCTTTATATTTCAAGTTTATCTATACGGGGCAGAGCCGGTTCTTTCTCTTTCTCACTCTCTCCAGCTTTGAGCTTCATTATCCTCCTCCTCATTTTTATCCCCGCTCAGATTTACATATCAAAAAGTGAGCTGTTGTTTGCTAACCTCATATGCGACTTTCCTAAAACATCCATGCTGGGCTAATATCCGTAAACCATAAATTACAATTTCAAAGAACAAACACAAAGCACTGAAGTGCAAGTATTGACATCGAATTCAATGAAGAGAGAAATGAAAAGACTGCTTGAAAAAAAGAGGGAAAAAACATGGCAGGAATGATGTTACGGGCCACGCCGGTACAGTTGATATCTGTTTGAAGAGAACATGAAAGCCTCATTATGACCCTTACACCTTACTGAGTGTGTTGTGTATTGTATGTGTGTGTGTGTGTGTGTGTGTGTGTGTGTGTGTGTGTGTGTGTGTGTATATGTAACCATGTGAGAGAGAAAAAGAGAGCGAGAGAGAGAGAGAGAGAGAGAGAGAGAGAGAGAGAGAGAGAGAGAGAAAGGGGGAGAGATTTAGCTACCATCTCCACAATAACTGAAGGAATTATAGCAAGCAGTTGTTTCTTAAGCCAAGTGGAATTCCAGTACATTTACTAGATCCTTTTTTATTTTATTTTATTTTTTCCAGCTGGTGTTTCATTTCCCCCAAATATCTGTTAAAGAAAAACGTGTTCATTTTTGCACCATTGTTAAGAACCGAGAGAGGCAGGTTGTGTCGTATCTGCAGGCGTTGTTTGTATTTAAGTTGCCTTTACACGGTGTGAGAGTTTGCTTATAAGATGAAAACACTTCTTGTTTTATACATAAGTAACTGTCAGAATTGTTTTGAACGTTTTGTTTTTGTATTGAAAAAATGTGTTGGGTGTATGAGGATCACATGTCTAAAAATAGTGTGTTTGTCTGTCAGTGGGTTGCTTGGGCATTTAAGTGTGGGTGTGTGAAACAGAGCTGATGCCTGTCCCCTCTTCACATGTTTGTTCTTTAATTAATCAACGTGCATGTGCATCCGCTGCATTGTTAGCCTGCCAACTAAATATTTCCCCCCCTTTTCTCGTTTTGGGGAAACCTGCTTTAATCAAACTCAGACTCACATAACAATTATATCTAATTAGCCCAATTATCAAGACTCTAATTACACTGAAATATACCCCCTAAATCTCATATCAATTATATCTGTGACTTTTCCTGTTATAAAAAGGAGAAAGGGAATGATAAGATGTGATGGAGAGGCCTTGTTGCCTCCAGAGAACTGGTGATGTTGCCACAATTCTCCACATTTATTCTCCTCCTTTCACTCTGCTAAAGGAAAAAACTCTGACATATTAAGACACATGCTCCACTTATTGCTCTTTTAAAGAGGCTACGCTAATTCACCCCCATATGAAAATTTCACATTGTTTTCCCAGATCTATTTTTACATAAAATTGCCTTTTACCTTTTAGAATAATTTACTTCATGAAATATGGTTTCTTTTTAATACGTTTGAAATTCAAATGGGCTAGTTTTTTATTGCATTGTTCTTTTATTGCAGTCGCTTTGATTAGACTCTACAATTTACCACGGGTTCTCCAACAGACTCTAAGAGTGCATGTTCTTCTGTTGAACATTTATGCATTTGAATGTCAGGAATAAATCGACATGTCTAGAGTTTTTCTTTTCTTTTTTGAGTGATTGTTGAGAATTGTTTTCGAGTTTTGATAAAAAAAAATTCTTCACTACAAAAATGGGAATGATTTAATGCCCAGAGACCTGTTTCTGTTATTAAACAAAATAGATTTTCCAGTCAATCATTCTCACCTGTGAGATCATATGTGTGGAAGAGGCCATATGACATTTCCCTCCAAGTGTGTTATGTTGCAGTGTGATGTAGCATAAACAGCAGTTTAAAAAGATGTGGTTGGTTCTTATTCTTACCAAATATGCTGTATATTTTTCTGAATTTGTTGTTTTATCTGGAAACACATTAAGCCTACAGTATATTAACTCCTATCCATTTCATGAAAGATACATTATTAATAAATACCTCCTTATTGGGTAAATAGATGCCCCATTTTAAATGGTCAGAAAGTAATCAGTATTGACGTCACGCATGGGGTTGTTGTGACTAAGTGGCTGAAACCACCTCAAGGCCGTTTCCTGTGCCGAGAAAAAGACAGAGAAGCACAGTCAAGTGCTTCAAGGCAGCGACACATGTGCACGTATATATACACACACACAAACACACGCACATCTGTTGGTTTTTCCTTTGTCAGTGTAGGTAGCCTCTGACATTTCCAAAATCAGTATTGTCAGATCTGATGAGTTTTTGGTCACAGTGCAACATAAAAGCCCTCATGGGGGTGTGCTGTGCTGTGCTGTGCTGTGGTATTCTGTGTGTGTGTGTGTGTGTGTGTGTGTGTGTGTGTCTGTGAGAGAGAGACACACATGAATGTGACAGTTGTCTCACAGCCTCTCTGTTAAAGTGCTTTGAGACACTCAGGTGCTCAATGCAGTGCAGTAGAAGGTCATGGTCATGCACCAAAAAGGAAATAAAATACTTTTTTTCTCCACTTGAGGAGACTTGAGCTGCTTTAATATGACACATTAATCTCAGCAGACCTCAATAGTGATAAACTGTTAAAAGTGAAAGGGTTTAAACACAATTTCCCCATATATAAACAGACATAATTTTAGATGTTTTCATTGCTTTCTTTTAAATTAAGATTTAATTGTACAATGTAGAAATGCATCTTTGAGTCATGTAAATAAATAAAAGGAATTAAATATATGCACTTATCATATAAATACAGTATATGACTAGGTGACAGGTGACTAGGCCTAATGTTAAAAAAAACGATATAATAGATCATGACATAATTATAATATAGCTATGATAGAGATTTACACACACATAAATTAGTATCACAGAACAACGACACCAACAAAAATATTAAATTAATGTTTGATGTACTAGTTTGTGGAAAAATTAAAAAACAATATAAACATTGTTTGGTTTTAAGGTTTATCAGAAACAGTGAAAAGCCTTATTTCAGAACACATAACTCATCACAGACTGTTAAACCTCTTATAAACTGTGATTTCGGAAAGTCCGGGAATAAATGTTTTTGCTCTCACATTAGCTGTAACCAAAACAGATATTGTGGAGACTTGATTTTTTAAATGTCAGTAATTTAGAAGGCAAAAAAGTTAAGAGAATGTTTAAAGATAAACCCTGATGCACTATCTGCCCAAAAGTATGTAGACACCCGATTCACACAAATGCAGTTATTCTCCAAACTGTTCCAGGAACGTTAAAGGCACATAATTGTTTAGAATGGTTTTCTATGCTGAAGCATTAATATTGCCCTACACTGGAACTATCCCTGGATTCCCACAGACTAAACCCCACTGAACATGAACTGGAATGCTGACTGTGCTCCAGATCTCTTTGCACAACGTCAGTGTCTCGCTTCACTAACATCCTTATGGCTGAATGAGCAAATCCACACTATATCTAGTGGAAAGCTTTCCCAGAAAAGAGAAGGTTATTATAACAGCAAAGGGGGACTACATTTGAAATGGCATGTTCAACAAGCACTTATGAGTCTGAAGGTCAGGTGGCCACAGTATACCTACCAATATGTATTTAACCCCAAGTTTCTTAGTCTGTATGGATTATAAAAATGTTCATTTTAAATTGCAACAAAAAAAATTTGTGAAAGTGGGAAAACTACTGTTTTCTGGCGATAATGTAGTCTATTACAAGAAAATCAATATATTTTATTAAAATTACATGGAAGTTTATATTTTAACTTTGCCTTCACTGTTTGCTTAAGATGTCTAAAGCTTAAAAGTGAAATGGACATGAGCTTAATCAATTCAGTTTATTAGATACCAACTGTCAAAATATATTTAACGATCTTGCACCGTCACTAAATTACACACGCTGTACACAGGATGGGGGACAAAGTTTTAAAAAGTTCAAATGACCTAATAAAATATTAAGAAGAAGTCAGCAGAACAGAACAGTCTGAATTTAATCAGCATTCTTTCCACCAGAGCGGGCAGTCGATGATGCTGTGTTTAAATGCCGCAAGTGTTTTTTACATCAGGTGTTGTGGCAGACTCATGTGAATGATGCTGATAATAAGTGATGATGTATTTCTCATTTTGAATTCTTTAAAATTTTGGAAAAAATAGTTTTTTCCATGATTGCATTTACAATTATGCAATTAAAATTCCAGTTTACAACATGCTTGTTATTTATATTTGTATTCAATTATTTATTTTGTTCTACATGCTTGGTTATTTATTATATTATTTAGCAAGTGTTTTTTTGCCAGAGTCCATTTCAGTGTTGTTGACAGAGGTTCCCTGGTGGTCTAGTGGTTAGGATGCGGTGCTCTCACCGCTGCGGCCTGGGTTCGATCCCTGGTCAGGGAACCAAGCCTGGATAAATGTGGAGGGTTGTGTTAGGAAGAGCATCCAGCATAAAAACATGTGCCAAATCGAACATGTGAATAATGAATACGGATGATCCACTGTGGTGACCCCTAATGGGAGAAGCCAAAAGAAAGTTCTTTTTTTTTTAATTTCAGTGTTGTTGACTAATTAATAAAAATGCTTAACAAAGTACATTTCAGTGCTGCTCCTTCCCAGTGTTACAACACTTTCCCCTTTTCTCTCTTTTTGTTTATTTGTATATTGTCTGTAGTGTATAAGTAAAATAAATAATTTCATTCTGATCTGGATTGCTGTTGTCTCTCCACACTATTGTCAGTATGTATGTGTTTGTAGTGTTATTACTCTGCTACATTATCTGACATGCATTGCAAAAGGCAAATAATCTTTTTAAATTATATTTTATGTCAAATCAACAAGCCTTGCTGTATACTAAATGTCTGGAAAACTTTGCATGACAATTTTGATTTAGAGAAAAACAAAAATTTTCATAGACTTTTTCATATTTTATATTGCATGGTATCTGTGTGTTGTGCTGGTGTGTTTTGCTCCATAGACCATACAAGCCCGTATTAGATGATGACTTGTTTCCTTTAGCTAATAAAGACACTGATAAAACCCAGTGCTCCCATGCTGGGAGCCATCCACCATCAGCCTGTTAAAGGTCACAGTGAGGATTTATTTAGTGGTTCTGGAGAGCAACCTGCTTGTAACCCAGTCCTTTACGTCTCGGCATGGACCCCAGGTGTATGAAGATGCCGATGTTTCCACTGGGTTTACGAAGCTTGGCGGATCCGGCCGTTTCAACATTATAGTCTCTGCAGAGACACACAGACAGCACATAAACGACCACATGTTGTACTGTGCTTTAATCAACTACCATCATACTCATTCACTCACTGCTGGCCTGTAAAGTGTGTGTGTGTGTGTGTGTGTGTGTGTGTGTGTGTGTGTGTGTGTGTGTGTGTGTGTGTGTGTGTGTGTGTGTGAACTAAGAAGCCAAAAACACTCTAAGGAAAAAAACTGTGTGCTCACAGTAGGGTGCTACACACATTTTGCTGCCTATCCAAACCCATTATAGTGTTTTGATAAAGACCCCAGCACTTGTCTGATAAGTTTACCTCAGAAGTACTTATCTCATAATGCTCAACTGAGAATTAAGTCTCAAACTGAAGATTAGGTCAGAGTGCCATATTTGCCATATTTTCTTGTGTTTCAGCTGCAAATAATTCTGATAATTGGCCAGCGGCCGAAGTCCTGTTCTAATTATCGGATGTAGTCCAGTCCTACAGCTGCGTCAGAGAGCAATAACTCGCTTTTACTGCTCCCCCAATCCCACCTCTCTCTTTTTCTCAATGAAATAAATTTACATGCATCTTTACAATGCCAGTGCTATGGAAAATGCCTGTAAAGGGGCCTGATATTGAAGGCTTTAAAAACACTAAACAAAAATTCAAATCAATGAACGCCTGAGAAAACAAGTCCACATTCTGGCAGAACAAATAATGTCCAAATAATCTGACTCACTCCCTTCCTCAATGTTGCTTTCTTAGGGTGCATTTTATATTAGATATATACCAGATTATTCTATGATTAGTTTTTAATATATGCATAGTGTGACGGGGGAATTATTTAAAATCTAGATGTTGAAATATTAAAAGTTATCTCATCTTTTTTCCATCTCTCTTTCTGAGTGCACACCTTATTACAAATTATTTTCAATTGGTTTATGATTTTTATAGTGCTTGAAAGGAAACTGTTATATTGATTAGTCTCACATGTCCTGCTTGTGCCTATCAGGGTTCTCTGGTTTCCTCCCAAACCTAGAACTCGCACCCACTATTCTCGAAAGGCTCTGACACCAACTATGACCAGGATAACGAGCTTTCTGGAGATGTATAAATGATGTAATATTAACTAAAAAAAACATTAGATTACTATTCCATTTTTTTTTTATTCAGCATAGTAAATACAATAGATTGTTTTGTTGCATCCTATAGTGTAATGTAAAAATCTGTCACGCAAATGATCTTTTTGCCATGCAAAATAATAGTGTGTATGTGTCTTTTTTTAATTTTGGTCTTGTGTGTGGTTCAATAAAATTATGATGCTATGTGAAACTCCAAGCTTTAAAACAGGTATTTTTTTCTGATGACATTATATTAAGTTTCAGTGTAATCATAGTGTGTGTGTGTGTGTGTGTGTGTGTGTGTGTGTGTGTGTGTGTGTGTGGGTGTGTGTGGGTAGGTGGGTGGTTATGTCTGTGTGTTTTTGCCATGAATACAATTACATTCTACTCAGTAACCAGTCACACTAATACACTAACATAGCACTAACATAAATTTAGCCTTAATCAAGCTGTGTGTGTGTGTGTGTGTGTGTGTGTGTGTGTGTGTGTGTGTGTGTGTGTGTGTGTGTGCGCGTGTGCGTGTGTGTGTTTGTGTGTGCGTGTGCGTGTGCGTGTGCGTGTGTGTGTTTGTGTGTGCGTGTACGTGTGCGCGTGTGTGTGTGTTATTGTGGGAGACAGAGAGTGAAAGAGATAAAGCATGTGAGTAAGTGCGCTTGGGCTTATGTACAATTTGTAAAAGTGGAAATGAACAGTGACATTGTTTTCAGTGATCAGTCTCAATGTGGTGCTTGTTTTTTACTTCAAAGAGGCTGCATGCATGTTACAGCCACTCTAAAGTTTTTTACACAGTATTAGTTCTTTGCTCTGATTAACATTTACTCATATTGCAGTTATTGCGCATCTATAACGCATCTCTCGCTCCTTTCAAAGACGTGATCTTGGAGGAACTTGTTGCTGTAAAGATTTACCCTTGAGCTTAATGTTCAGGGACTCTCATGATTTAAGCTAAAAGTGTACTTACTCTACTCCGTCTGGGACACCAGTTTATCGCAGAGCACACTCATCCAAACACCTATTTATAATAGTTTAGAGTTACAAGTGCACTACTAGAGAACCTGGAGAAACCATTCACCCAGAGACAGGCAAACACTGCTTAGTCATTTAATCTGATTCATATAGAGAAAAGAAAAAAACATGCAAACTTCTTTCAGGGATTTACAGCGACTGATAAGAGAAATTTCTATGATATGGATTCTACTCTTTTGTGTATACTTTTATCTACATTGACCTGTACTAATCTGTACTGATTCGGCGATGTCATGCGAATAGGATCATAATCATAATTTCCTCTCATTCTTATCCCTATCAGTTTTTTCTTTCTTCCAGTTCCTTTTACCGTCATCTGCAATTATATAAAACACATTCTCTGATAAAGAGTTTAAAAAGTGTGTTTGGCTCATTCACAAATACAAAATTGCCTATGGCCTAAAAGAAGAAGGAGGGGGAAAGTGCTAGAAAATAGCTTAATCCACCAAATAAAGGATAAGTCCAGTGTTTAAGTGGGCCCAGGTTTAGAACTTCAACCAAATGCAGAGACAGTTCCCAGAATTCTAGCCCACAGGCTTGAACATGTAAATCAGTTTTCAAAGCTGGCAGAACTAGTCACTACTCTCTGTTCTAATTCTAGATTTAAAGAGCTCTTATGCTCATGTTATAGACAAACACACTGCCATCTTGCTTTTCTAGGACAGTAGCAGGAAAGGTTGCCAAATGCTCTGTATATGATGGTTAGATTATATCCTCCATGGAACTTTGAATTGAATTTAAATTGTAAAACAAATTAAACATAAGTCAAATAAAAATATTTAATACATTTCACATAAAATATAATATACATCATATTTGAAATTACATTTAAAATAAATGTTTTTTTTTTATAATGATTGATATAAACAAAAACTTAATTAATGCACGTTTACTCCTGAAAGTCCTGCCTTGTTAAATGTAGCAAAAGATTTCGTATTCTATAACAAATACTCGGTTGAAGTGACCTTTATTCACAGACAGCTACAAATATTTCAGTTCATGCATCATCAATATCTTCATTATCGCGTGATGGAAGTGATCTTTTATTTGCTGCTCTGGCATGATGCCCGTTGACAGACAGCCATCTTATGCTTGTCTCTGACACAGAGGCTTTTTTGTCTTTCTTTAGAGGCTCAGAAAGCTATTTAAACAACACTGATCATGATGTTGCCCATTGCCTTGTTGATGTTGTCAAGTTAAAATCATTCTCACAGGTTATACTTATATACACTTCAGAAGAGAAAGATGATGGCAGAGATTACCACAGTGGTGCTGGCAGAAATGCTGAGACAAGCATTTAGGGAGGTAATTTACAATGAGATAAGGTCCAGTCATCCTTGAGGTGGGTTGGTTACCATATTAGTCACCATACTGTAAAACATTTCTGAGATGTACTGTAAAAAGTCAGCATCCAGATAAATGATTAAAAAAGAAAATCAGCGTCCAGCAGAATGTTCAAATATTGTCATCACTTCATTTAGTGCAAATTTTAATATAATGATTAAGACATCATTTTAGCCCATTCTCTTCAAGACTTATGGAGCTGACTGTATGTGTATTGTGGTATGTGTATGCAAGTGATTAAATGCTGACTTGTGAAGAAATTTGAATATGGGTCTAGATTTTAGTGTATTGTACAGTCAAGTGAAGAAGCTTTTATTGTCATTTTAACCATATTTAGCTGATGCAGTGCACAGTGAAATGAGACGTTTTTCCAGAACCCGGGTGCTACATAAAAATAACATAGAGCTACATCACACAACACAGGGCTACATAACAGGACACAGAGCTAAAGTAAGTGTGTGTGTCTTTCAACATGATCCTTAGTTACATATAAGCCATGTATCAACACTAGTTGATAGACAGCACATGATTCTGAAGCTATTGTGTACATTTTATCCTGTGTTTGCACTGTTTGTGTATATAGTGTCTGTATACATACAGTATATTTTATATGAAGTATGTGTTTTTGTGTATGTGTGTGTATGTGTTTTCCTCAGATCTCAGCAAGCTGCTCCGCTCTACAGTGTTGTTCACTGTGGTCCACTAGAGCGGTTGCACATGGTATGGCGTATGCTTCCTGCAGAGCTGGGATTATCTGGGAACCCTCGGCCTAGTTTCAGGCAGCTCACACTTTTCAGCACCCTCATCTTCCTCACTTGGTTTCCCCGCCTTTACCTGCATTACTGCAGCCAGTGGCTCTACCTCCATGCTCGAAATATACCTGTCAACAGGTGAGAAGGATGTATAACGAACACGTGAGCAGCAGGATTCATGACACTATGGCAAAAGTGTGCAATGAAATACAAAGAAATAAAAAGAATCTGAAAGCCTGCATTTCTAGCATTTGTAAAGATTTAAAACTGCAGAGTCTGGAATGCACAATGCTATGTTTTATGCATACATAATATGCTGAATGAATAAATATTAATTATTTAATAATTCTTTGCAAACTTTCAGAATATTTTGTGGCAAATGGAACTTTTTCAAATTTCACTCTAAGCTTTTAATGGGTCCACATGGGAGAAGTTCAACAATTTTAGATCCATTCATGACGTCCCTTTAGAATGCACTATGTGGAAAGAATTCATAATGCATTATTGTGTCAACAGGCATTTGTCATAAAAATATTGAAGTCAGATGCTCTGTTTGCACAGTGCATGTGGTGTTGATTTAATTTTTTGTCTTGGAGAGGTGTGGTGTATCTGCTTACACCCAATTCCTATTACAACCAAATCAACACAAGCATTAAATCTTAGGCTGAAAGAACATGAAAAATTCATTTTCACACACACACACACACACACACACACACACACACACACACACACACACACACACACACAGAGACACACACACCCTTATTGGTTATTGGCAAACACTGTATTCCCCCTCTTTTACTGTTATATACTTCATATATGAAGCAGCAACATTTTAAATGCTATATAAACAACGACTTTCAGTTCATTCTGACTTAATTTGAATTAACTTTTAGGAGTCTGGCCTTTTTTGATCATTATTTTTTTACACCTATGGTATTATCTGTGAGTCTGTGTTTGTCATGTTTGCAACCATACTTCCACTTAGACTGTACCCATAATCCTATCCACTCAGACATCCCTCACCATACTATCTTTTTATCTCTGTTGAAGTAAATGAGATGAAAAAATGCAGCTTATCATGTGCACTGCATATCCTGTAACACACTGCAAGACAGGAGACTTTCACAGATTTGAACAATTTACGTTATACAGCAATACCATCATAATTTGGTAATACAATTTGGAAGAACTTTAATCCAGTGCAATTCAATGCCAAAGCACATTGAAGCTATTTTGGTGGATTTTTGAGGCCAAGAACCTTATTAAGACTTTTTTTTTATTTTGTCACCTGTCTGTATATTCAATAAATCTCCCAGTGAGACTTGATTATGCTTCGATACCCCTGTTTGGTTAGTGAGAGGAACTCAAATGGGCCGATGCAGGTGTAATGATGGGTGGTGCTGTCTCGCTCACACATGCTAAAGGGACTTAATGAACAGTCACAAAAACGACCAGTCTCCAAATTCTAATTTAGGAGAGCTATGAGGCCTCCTACTAAGTGAAACAGTGCAGTCCACTTGTGATCATAGATGGACATTGTACTGATTTTTAATCCCCACCATTAGGTTTTCATAGGTTTTTTTTTTTTTTTTACCATTCTAATATACCGCTAAGCTGAAATTTTAGTGTAAATATATTCACAATACACCAATAACTGTGATGGCCATCATGTAAAAGTTTATATATGTTTAACAAAGATCACTTTGAGTGGCAGTCATTATCTATTTATTTTCTACTATCTATCTATTTTCTATCTAGTGTAGCAGTGTCGACATATTTTTCCTTTTCTCCCCTGTCTGATTCTAAATCCCCCTGTCTAGGTTTCACTTCCATGCCCACACAGTGGATTTGGTATATCAGAGCTCTCTCCTGCGGACCCTGGAGGAGCTGCTGCTGGTGTTGTTGGGGCCCTTGACCTTGAATGCAGCTATGTTTCTGCTGCTTCTGATCAGATGGCTTTGTCAGCTAGTGTTTGGCTCAACTCCTTCCTTCCTGTCAAAGCTGATCATGGCTCTGGGAGTGTGGACAGTGCTTGACCCTCTGGCAGTCTTCACTGTGGATGCTGTCCTTGGGGTAAGTCACATAAAATCATATGAGCTCTTCGACACTGTAAATAGAAGTTTCCAAATTATTGCAGCAAAGTGACTTTAGAAATACTAAATGTTTTGATGGTTAATTTCTGTGTCTGCCACAGAGGGAGAGAAAAATTGCTTGATTAGAAATATTTGTAAAATTTTTCAGTAAGTTCTAAGCTTCTGTGAAGCTGTGAATATACAGGAGTATAACAGTGGGGTTTTTTTTTGCAATTATATCCTTCATTTGCTGTACAGCAAAATTGTTGCAGGCATATTTTCATAATTTCTCATATTTTCATTGTGGCTTACATAATTAACCCCTGCTACTGTGTCTGTATGTGCAAACACACAGAAGCTGCTGTGTTAATTCCAAATTCATTTATTATTGTCAGCATGAAAAGAACTAAAAAAAACCTGCATCTTTATTAATTACCTTATACCATTTCCAGTTGTTAATAACAAATTTTAATTCATTCAATAATTTAAAATGTATTACCCTGAATAAAACAGGTTCCCAAGATGCAATTCTAAAATAAATCAAAGCTTATGATATGCACCCAAACATTCCTACATCAAGTTAATGACTTCTTAACCAGTTTTCGTAATCAAAAGTAGCAACTTTTCACTCTTACAACATTTTTCTTATAAACATATAATTAAAAAATGATTGCTTGTATAATATAATTCTAAAGTTGTCACTAAAAATGCCACTAATTCTCCCTCCCTAAACAAACTAAGCAGAGCAGGTCATTTTATTTCATCTCAGTGATTTTGCCTGGTGATGGGAGAGTTAACACATATTTTCACTGATCACAGTAAAAAAAAAACAGACTGCACCTTATTGACATCAACAACATTTAATCCGAAATACACCCAGCATCATCAGATAGAGAAGTGATATATCTGACTATAGTTAGAAATGAATTGTCATTCATTAATGACATACATTAATAAATAGCAATTAATGACAATTCATTTATATAATTATTTCATTGGTATCATTTTAGTTTTATCTATTTTCGCTGTGGTGGATTTACAAAAAGAAGCAAGAGTAAAAATGTTGATGATTCATGGTTGTACCTACTGTAGCAATGTCTTTTACTGCTTGAAAGAGTTGAATAGAACAGTAATTAGAAAAGGAGTTGGATTAATAGACACAATTTCACAGCAGTTACCATAGACATACACATCTATAAAACACAGGCCTCCGGTTAATTATTCTGTCTACAACACAGTGCCATCAGTGTGAAAGTAGTTAAATGTAAGGATGGTAAACCTTATTTTAAACCAAAGTGCTAAACGCACTACCTTTGCACTGTTACTACTACGGTGCGCTGCTTACCTAATTAATGTTGCTTTTTAAATTAGTTGAAAGCGGTGTGCAGCAGTTGAACACACACGTGTATATATATATATATATATATATATATATATATATATATATATATATATATATATATATATATATATATATATATATATATATAGTACAGACCAAAGGTTTGGACACCTTCTCATTCAAGAGTTTTCTTTATTTTCATGACTATGAAAATTGTAGAGTCACACTGAAGGCATCAAAACTATGAATTAACATGTGGAATCATATACATAACAAAAAGTGTGAAACAACTGAAAATATGTCATATTGTAGGTTCTTCAAAGTAGCCACCTTTGCTTAGATTACTGCTTTGCACACCTTGGCATTCTCTTGATGCCTACTTGGAAGAACCTACAATATGATATATTTTCAGTTCACTTTTGTTATGTATATAATTCCACATGTGTTAATTCATAGTTTTGATGCCTTCAGTGTAATTCGACAATTTTTATAGTCATGAAAATAAAGAAAACTTTTGAATGAAAAGCAAACCAAACTTTTGGTCTGTACTGTATATATAATATATATAAACTTTTGGTCTGTACTGTATATATATATATATATATATATATATATATATATATATATATATATACAGTTCAGACCAAAATATATATATATATATATACAGTGAGGAAAATAAGTATTTAAACACTCTGCTATTTTGCAAGTTCTCCCACTTAGAAATCATGGAGGGGTCTGAAATTGTCATCGTAGGTGCATGTCCACTGTGAGAGACATAATCTAAAAAAAAATCCAGAAATCACAATATATGATTTTTAAACTATTTATTTGTATGATACAGCTGCAAATAAGTATTTGAACACCTGTCTATCAGCTAGAATTCTGACCCTCAAAGACCTGTTAGTCTGCCTTTAAAATGTTTACCTCCACTACATTTATTATCCTAAACAATCAGTAAGAATCCAACTACTAACATGGCCAAGACGAAAGAGCTGTCCAAAGACACTAGAGACAAAATTGTACACCTCCACAAGGCTGGAAAGGGCTACGGGGAAATTGCCAAGCAGCTTGGTAAAAAAAGTTCCACTGTTGGAGCAATCATTAGAAAATGGAAGAAGCTAAACATGACTGTCAATCTCCCTCGGACTGGGGCTCCATGCAAGATCTCACTGCGTGGGGTCTTAATGATCCTAAAGAAGGTGAGAAATCAGCCCAGAACTACACGGGAGGAGCTGGTCAATGACCTGAAAAGAGCTGGGACCACCGTTTCCAAGGTTACTGTTGGTAATCCACTAAGACGTCATGGTTTGAAATCATGCATGGCACGGAAGGTTCCCCTCCTTAAACCAGCACATGTCCAGGCACGACTTAAGTTTGCCAATGACCATTTGGATGATCCAGAGGAGTCATGGGAGAAAGTCATGTGGTCAGATGAGACCAAAATAGAACTTTTGGGTCATAATTCCACTAAACATGTTTGGAGGAAGAAGAATGATGAGTACCATCCCAAGAACACCATCCATACTGTGAAGCATGGGGGTGGTAGCATCATGCTTTGGGGGGTGTTTTTCTGCACATGGGACAGGGCAACTGCACTGTATTAAAGAGAGGATGACCGGGGCCATGTATTGCGAGATTTTGGGGAACAACCTCCTTCCCTCAGTTAGAGCATTGAAGATGGGTCGAGGCTGGGTCTTCCAACATGACAATGACCCGAAGCACACAGCCAGGATAACCAAGGAGTGGCTCTGTAAGAAGCATATCAAGGTTCTGGCATGGCCTAGCCAGTACCCAGACCTAAACCCAATAGAGAATCTTTGGAGGGAGCTCAAACTCCATGTTTCTTAGCGACAGGCCAGAAACCTGACTGATCTAGAGAAGATCTGTGTGGAGAAGTGGGCCAAAATCCCTCCTGCAGTGTGTGCAAACCTGGTCAAAAACTATAGGAAACCTCTGAAATTTGAAGAAATTTGACCTCTGTAATTGCAAACAAAGGCTACTGTACCAAATATATACATTGACTTTCTCAGGTGTTCAAATACTTATTTGCTGCTGTATCATACAAATAAATAGTTAAAAAATCATACATTGTGATTTCTGAATTTCTTTTTTTAGATTATGTCTCTCACAGTGGACATGCACCTACGATGACAATTTCAGACCCCTCCATGATTTCTAAGTGGGAGAACTTGCAAAATAGCAGGGTGTTCAAATACTTATTTTCCTCACTGTATATATATATATATATATATATATATATATATATATATATATATATATATATATATATATATATATATATATTACCTGTTTAAAATTATAGTGTTTTAACACGGACGGTTTTAATTGCCGGATGTGTGCATCATAGCGGATTTTGGTGCTTGATTTGAGACTTGGTGCATCTTTAAAACAAATGTTTAGTGATTAAAAATAATCTTTTGATGGAGTTTTTTATTATTTTTATGTCTAAGTAAAAAAAGGGCGTTGTGAATAAAAAAGGTTTACATTTTTGCCTCTTTTATATTTATTTATTATTGTCAAAATGAATGTGTAAATAAATAATGCTATTTATATTTTTATATAAATAAATAAATATAAGTGGCTAAATTAAAACCTTCAGTGCACCACACATTTATTCACAACGTCCTTTCTTTACTCTCATATAAAAAAATAAATTATAATAAACTCCACCTAAAAATTTTTTTTTAACACTAAACATTTCTTTTACTGCTTGTCTCAAATCAAGCACCAAAATCTGCCATGATGGTACTTAAATACTTAAATACTAAAAACCTATTTTAAAAACATTTACAAGAATATTTTGCCTTCATGTTTTATGTTGAGTATAGTTTTACTAAACATTAACAGAAATTTGCATAAAGCATTCATATTTGTGACTAGAGTATTCAAAACTTAAAAATTATTATTTTAAAGTAAATTTATAACAGATAAAAATGTGTGATTAACTACGACTTAAATCACGATTCAATATTTTAATAGATTGAAAGCCCTAATATATATATATATATATATATATAAATGTAATTTGATCTTTACCAGTGTGTGTGTGTGTGTGTAATTTTTTCCAGCATCTGTCCTACAGTGCAGACAAGCCAGTGGCCGATGCTGCTAAGCTTTACTGGCACTTCCATCGTTTGGAACAGTCAGGCACAGCAGGAATTCTCATCACTGTTTTTCTGTATACTGTCCACATTATTCTGTCCTCCACCATGTTCTACATATACTTACTCAGGTGAGCCAGAGTCATATATTCCCAGTCCTACATGGTTCGTGTTTTCTTTGAAATTACAGGTTCTTTTGTTTGTGATGTCAAATATATAAATAAATATGTGATAGCCTGTTCACACTGTATGTGTAAATATAATATACAGAAAATACAGCTAAGTAAAACAGTATAAACTTTATGCATATATGGGCCAGCTTCTTCTGAATGGGAGAAAATGTGATCTCAGTGATATTGACTGGTGCATCATTGCCAGACAGGCTGATTTGAGCATTCTTCAGTCTTCACTCTCCGAGTTGACTTACAACAGTGCAATTAAAAAAATAAAAAATCCAGTAAGTGACAGTTTGGTAGACAGAAATGCCTTGTTGATAACAAAAGGTTAACAGAGGATGGTCAGAGTGTTTTTAGCTGACAGAAAGGCTATAGTAACACTGATAGATACACTATACTATTATTTTGCACCACAAAATGCATGACATATCAAATTGAGATGGATGGGTAACAGCAGAAGACCACATGGCGTTCCTCATCTATCAAACAAAAATAGAAAGCTGAGGTTGCACAGACGCATAAGCCGTGGACAGTTAAAAGCTGGAAAAACTAGTCTAATAAATGTCTGTTTTTACTGGGGAGTACATATAGTAGTTTGGCACCAACAGCATGAACCCATGGACCAAACCTACATTGTGCCAACAATGCAGTTTGGTGTTTTCTTGGCACAGTTAACACCAATCATTGCTTGAATGTGACAGTCTATTGTTGCTGACCATGTGCATACCTTTATAGTTACAGTTCACCCATTTTCTAATATTCTATCATGTAATGGCTACTTCCAGCATGATAATGCACCATGTCGCAAAGTCAAAAGTCACCAATCTGGTTTCATAAACATGACAATGAGTTCAATGTTATTCAGTGGTCTTAGTAGTCACCGGATTGGAATTCATTAGAACGCTTTTGGTACATTCGGCTCATGAAAGTCTCAGTGGAATGTCACCAACATCTCGTGGAATTTGTGCAATGAAGAATTGAGTTGAGAGTGGTGGGGGCTATCCAGTATTAGTATAGTATTCATAGTAAGTGTGTGTATGTGTATGCTGTTTATCTGGGCTTCCCAAGGAAAATATTTAATAAATTTAATGAGTAAAATCAGACACTACAGAAACAGCAGAAATAAAAAAACATACAAACTTTACTCAGTTCCAAAGTTCATATTTCCTAGTTCCTGCAGAACTCAAGCGGCTGATCCTGAGCGCTTCAGGCAAATAGTCACTGTACAATCATGCGGCTAAACAGACAAGGCAAAACAATAAACTCTTAAATGTCTTTTGCTACAAGCATGTGATTCTGATCAGTGATATTGAGACAGAGAAGAACTTATTGAGGTCATGGAGACATATGATCATAGTCCAGCTTCAAAGGAGCAGGAAAGTTGAGAAGAGGAGCTGTGATGAATTTCTGTAAATACAATATAGTTAAAACTATGATAGATTAAACATTGATGAGATAAAGTAATATAGTAATGTTCTTGGGTTTTGTTGTGTTCATATACATGTTGCCTATTTTATTTATATTTATTTACAGGTTGGCTGGATGCAAAAATATAACGTTAAATTTACTTGTATTTTTTCTGTGTAGCAATATTAATGAACATATTAAACTCTCAATTGTCTGGTAAACTGCATTGTTCCTGGACATGGGAACTGACCAGCCAATGTACAAAAAAGTTGGGACACTATACAAATTGTGAATAAAAAAGCAATGCAATAATTTACAAATCTCATAAACTTATATTTTATTCACAATAGAATATAGATATATCAAACGTTGAAAGTGAGACATTTTAAAATGTCATGCCATGCTCATTTTGGATTTTATGAGAGCTACACATTCCAAAAAAGTTGGGACAGGTAGCAATAAGAGGCCGGAAAAGTTAAATGTACATAAGGAACAGCTGGAAGACAAATTTGCAACTTATTAGGTCAATTGGCAACATGATTGGGTATAAAAAGAGCCTCTCAGAGTGGCAGTGTCTCTCAGAAGTCAAGATGGGCAGAGGATCACCAATTCCCCCAATGCTGCAGCGAAAAATAGTGTAAAAATATCAGATAGGAGGTTCTCAGAGAAAAATTGCAAAGAGTTTAGAGTTATCATCATCTACAGTGCATAATATCATCCAAAGATTCAGAGAATCTGGAACAATCTCTGTGCGTAAGGGTCAAGTCTGGAAAACCATACTGGATGCCCGTGATCTTCGGGCCCTTAGACGGCACTGCATCACATACAGGAATGCTACTGTAATGGAAATCACAACATGGGCTCAGGAATACTTCCAGAAAACATTGTCGGTGAACACAATCCACTGTGCCATTCGCCGTTGCCGGCTAAAACTTTATAGGTAAAAAAAGAAGCCATTTCTAAACATGATCCAGATATCAAAGTTCTAGAACAACATATGCTCCCATCCAGATGTCGTCTTTTTCAGGGAAGACCTTGCATTTTCCAACATGACAATGCCAGACCACATTCTGCATCAATCACAACAACATGGCTGTGTAGAATAAGGATCCGGGTACTGAAATGGCCAGCCTGCAGTCCAGATCTTACACCCATAGAAAACATTTGGCGCATTATAAAGAGGAAGATGCCTTAAAAAAAAAGAGGAAGACCTAAGACAGTTGAGCAACTAGAAGCCTGTATTAGACAAGAATGGGACAACATTCCTATTCCTAAACTTTAGCAACTTGTCTCCTCAGTCCCCAGACGTTTGCAGACTGTTATAAAAAGAAGAGGGGATGCCACACAGTGGTAAACATGGCCTTGTCCCAACTTTGAGATGTGTTGATGCCATGAAATTTAAAATCAACTTATTTTTCCCTTAAAATATATATATTTTTTTCATTTTTAACATTTGATATGTCATCTATGTTGTATTCTGAATATAATATTGAAATTTTAAACTTCCACATCATTGCATTCTGTTTTTATTCACAATTTGTTCAGTGTCCCAAATTTTTTGGAATCGGGTTTGCATTTTTACTATGATATTTTCTGATATTCAACAGGGAAAATTTTTAAATGAATTGATTATTTATATGTTGAAACTTTAGTCTTTTAGTCTTTGGCAAGATGAGACTTTGTATGTAATTGGGTGGGATTATTAGAAAGTAGGCATAATTGTTTAGACTTTTTTGAAAAGTGTTTAAAAAAGTCCCCTGAGATTCCTACATGTCAACTTGGAATATTCTTATGAATTACTCTCCAAAGCATCAGAAGTAAACAAAGTCACATTTTTAACTGTATATTTATGTATCGAATGCGACAACTAAAAAAAAAAACCACACCTGCATATGGCCACAAGTTGAGAGCAGCATAGCTATTTGAGTGGGCAGGGTAAGTCAGACTTTCTGCAGGAGAAGATGGGATTCATCAGACATTCTGCCAGCAGGTTTGGTCAGACATTTACTAGGATCGGAAGGAATTGGTCAGCTTTTCTGTTAGTGGGATTGGTCAGACTTTCTGCAGAAGTGGAATGGAGTGGTTGGACTTTGTGGGAGTGGGATCACAGTCTAAATGCCCCTCTGGGCACACATGTGCTTATTCGGACAGTATATCCTTTATTTGTCTGACCTTCCTGGTGGATGGTACCAGGCCAGTGTTGAGACTTCCACAATCTGAGATTTAAGTTATTTTTGGAGATTGGACCCTTCAAGGTTACTGTTCTCATAAAATGAAACAGTGGCATCTTGTCCACAAAATGATAAGCATCACAAATAGGCTTTACTGGGGCCTTCATCTGACAACTCACTGTTGATATAAAGTTCTTTGATTTGAAAAATAATTACTAATGAGCAATGGCCAACATAAAAAAAAATAATAATGGAGTCGACAAAATGGTGTGAGGGTTCTTTAGGGATAGTGTAGTTGGTTTGCTAGTCAAACAGTTTTTTTCGGTTGTTGTTTATGGTTTTTAATAAATATTTATGTACATTCTGTGTTAGAAATAAGATGCTTTAGGAATTGGATTCATTTTCCAGTCATAAGGCCTAAAACTTCATGAATTCTCTCTTGGTGTTAATGGAACACTAGAGAGTCCGTGCTTTGTCAATGCACTTCAGTGTTTAAATTAGTTTCATGTCTGTCATGTTTGTCCTAGGGCTGGGATAAAATCATAGGATCTAAGTGCTGGCCTGCTCAAGACCCATCATGCTTTGTGATATAAAAAGTTCCTATGGTCTGCCTTAAGAAAGACAATGACACACCAGCCGACCTATTTCTGTAATACCTCCCAAGGCAGCATGTATAGATAGAATAGCTTTTTATAATTACATTTATACATACCCTGCATCACTCAATGAAATAAAGGAAAAAACAAAACTTTCATTATTAAATTCAGTGTGATACTGATGTCAACTAAATTCTGTACATTAACATGGTTTCAATGTATATATTAAAAAGCTTTCATTTGTGTTGGAGTGGATTGGAGTGGAGTGGGTTGGCCTCCCCTATAATTAATTAACATATTTATTTTACTATATGATTCTGGCTACATGGTATTTTCTAGGCTCTATAAGCTAGATGTTAAATATGTACAAAAAGACAAAAAAAAAAGACAAACTATATATAGAACTAGAGAAAAATAACAAATAATTAAAACTATAATGTTTTGAATTCTCCTCTGGAACAATAAAGTTATCTTTCCATCTATGTAATGTGGCAAAACAGCAGGGTTGGCAAATGTTGGGTAAACGTACATTTATAAAACAGCATCTATCTCTGAACACTGTGTGTAAAGAAATCAGGATATCCCATATGTTGAAATTATGAAATAAAATTAAAACAATAAGTTGAATAAGGCCTCATGTCCAATCTAGTTTCAGCCAATATAATTGTTCAGTTCATATCAGCTCATTTATTTTGATATGATAATGACATTGATTGTTGCTTTTTCTTTGAATAATTGCTAAAGATATCAGTCTAAAACATCTGAAACAGTCTGATATTCACTCCATGCTATAAAAGCTTTGGTCATGTCAATGAACTGAATCCATCTTTGTTTCAGTGCATGTGAGTTATTCAGATGTGTTGAGGTCATATTTTACATATGATAGCCAACAGACATCACACTCTGCTTTCTCCCACTGAGACAGTGAGCTCTTCTCTTGCATGAGCTAGTCTTTTTTGTCATGTGAGGTTTATTTGAGTCCCGATTACCCTTTAACTGAACCAAATCCCTTTGTTGGGGTTGAAGATCAGAGAGTTTTGAACAGAAGCCAAGTTGTTAGAAGAGAAGATGTCTGATGCACTGCCACCTTAAGACTCCAATCAATAGCCTTTCCATTCTTTCCGTTTTACTCAAGAGTTCCTCGTCAGACAAAGCATCCATCCCCTTCCTGCAAACAGATCTTTGAGGCTGAGCTAGGATTTACTGTATGAAAGAGTGAAGATATAAGATGCACCTTAACAGACAAGTTATTTCATCGGTTTATCCAGAGAGACAGCACAGCTCAATGTGTTTCAGAAAGTGTCAGAACTTGTGCCAAGGATCGTTCCATAAGACTAGGTGTGTACAGTGCAATTTGAGATCATTTTGAGTTGTATTTTTTAAGTCACTTTATTTTAGATTTTAACTTCATTACCTGTCATTACATATCCATTAGCTCATTAATTCAGCACTTCTAGTTCAATATCGAGCCACATCATACATTTGTCACATCAGAAAATCTTGTTTTTGATCAGCTTGCACTTTAATGAATGTAACAAAGTGATTTTGTTTTTCCAATTATTATTATTATTATTATTTTTATATTATTATTATATTATTATTATATATTATTTTTTTATTATAATTTATTTTATTTTTTTTACAAAAAAGTTAGCTGTGTACTGGCCAACACTAAGCACTCAATTTGACCGACCCATAAATTATAGGAGTAAAAAGTTTTTTTGGGTTTTTTTTTTTTTGGAAAAACATTTAGAACATTTAAAATGAGGAAAGGCTCCCATCTAGCCACCCTGCATTGAAGCCCAGACCGGTAGAGGGCTGCAGAAATGGTTATCCTTCTGGAACAGATCCTTTGACCTCATGGCTTTGTTTTTGCTCTGATATGCATTGTCAGCTGTGAGGCCTTCTGTCCAATCAGTAAACTTGTCCACTGGTGTTGATTTCTGTAAAGCTGCTTTTAGACAATGTCTGTTGTAAAAAGTGCTATAGAAATAAACTTGACTTGACTTGAAACTTGACTTGGTGGACTCTAATCAAGGTGTAAAAACATCTGACCAAATTTCAAGAGAAATAGAAGGCACCTGAGGTAATTTTTAAGATTACCTGAGGTAATTTTTATGTGTTAAGTTGCAAAGGGTCTGAATATGTATGTATGTATGTATGTACATGTGAATTTTTTTTTATATATATATAAAACAATGCAGAAATGTTTAGAATTCTGTCTTACTTTGTCATTATGGGGAACTGTGTGTAGATGAGAAAAAAAAATCTATTTGAAAGATTGTAGTGACAGGCTGCAACATGAAAATGGTCAGAATACTTTTGCATTATATATATATATATATATATATATATATATATATATATATATATATATATATATATATATATATATATATATACAGTATCTTTCTAATTACATTTGATGAACACATCTTTCTTTTTTTTTAGGTTCCATAATGATGGCAGAATGTTGGATGTGTACCTTCGTCTTCACAGTCCAGAAAGAGCATTTTTTATCCCAGACGATTTTGAAGTGTCAAATCAGGAGCTTAGTAACATTGTAAAACAGGCGGAGCAGTGGAGAGGTTTCAGTGGAGAGAGACGAAAGGTTTGTGCAGATATTTTGTTTTAATTTATTGGCTTTGTTGTTTTAACCAACATTCTAACCATTAAAAGACTGCCAAATGTCTCAGAGCATTTCTCTAGCCCTAATGCTTAGCTGGATTAATGTATGATAAAAAAGACTTAATATTAATCCATTAGATTGCTTCTGCTAAATTGCCCAACTGCTGCCTGATAACTCATGTCATGCTTGCTAGACTATGTGAAAAAGTAAAGCCATTTGTGAAAATGTACTTTTTCTTGTAAAGGATTTTCAACACAGTTCGGATTTTTGGGTATTTAAAAAGTCTATCAAAGCTAAATGGCATTTGAACATGCTGGTTCTGCAGCTACATTCCTGCAAGGTCAAAAAAGTATTCTCATGAATGATCATCTAATGATCATTGAAAAAAATTAATTTGGGAATTGGAGGTGATCGATTAACCATGCATTGTGATCAAAGATACAGTAGTCTAAATCATTAGAGTTCTTTAGTTACATTTCAAAAAGCAACAAATTCAGCTCAAAGGTCTTTAGTTTCACGTTAATTACTTGTAGATAATTACCAAAAAGAATTGCAGATAGCAGTTGTTAGATTAGACCATGGAAACCAGTTTTCCATATTTTAGTAAGTATGTATAGACAAAAAAAGAATAATTTAACAAAAGCACACACACACACACACACACACACACACACACACACACACACACACACACAAACACACACAAACACACACACATACAGAGAACAACTATATAACTACATGTGCTTATACTACAGTACTTTAATAGCTTGTATAGTATAAAACAAAACAGTCCAGTACATATAATCATTTGACTGATGCTTTAAAAACACAGAGAAAGAGAAATGACGCAGGAGTTAAAAGGTTAAGGTGAAGGTTCCATCCATGAGTAAATTACTATAAAATTCACAGCCATTTTTCTTAACAGTGTACATAATAGTAGACACATTTGGCTGTCAGTTCAACATCTTTGTTTGCTTTTGCTTTCTTGATCTTTTTCAATTTTTTCAATCTTTTGACTCTCTGACCTTCATGGCTGGTAAGTGGTATGCGGGGTTAAGACCTCAGTAGTTTTCTGTATCTGGAGAACATTGTAATGCATTTGCAAACATTCCCATTTAGGCAATGACTTTTCACCATTTCCTCTCCCCATCTCAACCTTCAGTTGCTGTACAGTTCTGTTTCAGAATCACAGCAATCACAGCTTTCCTAATATTGCCCTTAATTCCCCCTTATTGAAATGATAAAATGATAACACATTAAACTCCTTTGCCAGCATGATGAAAATTTAGGGTTATTGCATTTCACCATTTTTAACATTATCCAGCAAGGCAATTTTTCATTTAAATAAGACGGCCTGGGCCATTATTTCATAATTATTATAACAAGTACTCCCTTCAAAAAAGGGTGACTTTCCCAACTCTCCAAATACATATTCTTATTAAACTAATTTGCCTACATGCAAATTTTTGTCATTTATATCTCATTAACTATTTATCATCACCATATCAAAGAAACATATGCAGAGAGGGAAGGGAACATTGAGACAAATGTGAAACTAATATTTTGCAACTCTAATGATTTTTGCATCTTTAATTAGATAGGAGAAGGTTGATATGATTAGGTCAAGATGCAGTGGTTTTCATTAAAAATATATTTCCAAAACTGTATTCCAAATGTGCCATAGCAATTAAATAGTGAATCCTGCATGTTCCTTATTATGAATCCAATTAATATAGGAGAGGCACAATTTTAATAACAAGAAGCCATAAGGCTTTCATTAGCAAAGACAAGAAAAAGGAAAATATGTACAAGGAAAATACAGTTAAACAGAGCTATAGGATGCTTCAGATGTTCACTGCACTTTAAAGTTGATTATTTTCAGCAGGCTCTATCCCTACACATACACATTTATGAAGAATGTTGTGTTTATTATGATTGCTATTTCAGTTCATAACAATGACCATAAACGAAACTAAATTGTGATTATTAGATCAGGAAAGTTTATATAAATCATATAACAAGTTACAACACATTGGACTAAATGGATATATTTACAAAAAAAAAAATCTGTTCTATATATTATTCTACATAATCTTGATTTAACAACATCAGAAGACAGTGAATTGTGATTATCATGATTATGAAGAATAAGGTTAGATTGTATTAAGATAAAAAGAAAAAAGAATAATAATTAAATAGTTAAAATAACTTGTCTGATTCAAATACCAGTCAAGTGAGACAAACAGACATATATGAACAAACAGAATGATTAGACAGGAACAAGCTGTTCGAAGGGTTTGGGGTTTTGCTGGGATAATTTCACAACGTGCACCAGAAAGAATGCATTTTGAGTCATAAGAGCTACACCTTCAATTGTAACCAAAATGTAACAAAAAATATCTTACTGAGGGTCAAGAGCTTAAAACAGCAAACATTTATTCAGATAAATAGGTGTTTTAAAAATTATATAAACATTTGCTTTAAAAATTATAAAATGGTATCATTAACATATACAATTTAATATTTAGTTTTATGTTAAGAATTACTAGCCATGTTAAACAATGCAGGTGTACTGACCCGTTAATAATAACTTGTTAAAAAAAGAAGTAAGGTAGTCAGATTGCATTCCTGCAGGACTTTTCCTGCACTACATCATTTCAGTTTTTCCCACCTAACACAGCTGAATTAACACAGTTGGTGCTGATTAGCTGACGAACTGAGTTGGGTATCATTGGGAGTAATCTTTTTTATTTACACAAAAATAAAAAAAAAACATTAAATTGTAAGTAGCACTACAAAATATTAAGGAGTAAACGTATTCCTACTATTTGTACACTCTATTCAGAGAATGTTTCAGGTCTTTCCAATTAATAAATAAATAGCAGTGTTGTTAAAAAATAAATTTTTGCCCCAAAAAAAAAATTTTTCTTTTTTTATATTTAAGCCATCCTTTTAATGTTATTATATATTACTTAAACTGAGGCCTAGCTTGTTCTACTTAGAATCGGAGCTGTTGCCGTTCATGGCTGAAGATTCACTACATGACACATGCATACAGCTGAGTACTTTTGCAGTAGGCATAATTAAACCATAAATCAGTGTAATTACATTGCTACATTTACATATATGGAGAAAACTGATGCAGCCATTTTTTAGTAAAATGGTATTTCTGCTTGTCATTTAGGGAAGGATGATAAAAAATAGATCTTATTTGATCTCTGTCTGTAGCATTTCATGGTTTCAGTGTGGTTTAGAGGTTTTAGTTTTATTTCATATTATAACCACAAAAGCTACTATACTGTAATAACAAAACCACACATTGTATCTGGTGTTTTTTTCTTCTGCAGTGAAGAGGAATTTGAAGTTATGCTCTTTACCCACCTTACTACACACACTGCAATTTTATTTCAGTATTTATTTTGTTCAGATACACAAAACACAAGATGCTAGATCTAATAGTAGTAAAGTCTTAATGCTAGTTGTTTCCCAAGAGCATTAAAACAATAAAACAAGACGCACATTCAATAACATATCCACAAATGGCCTAGCGTTATTATCATCAAACCTGTAATTTTCAGCAGCTGATCATAAAACATAATCAGATTTTTTTACTCTTTAATTAACTTTATATTATGGTTGATATTCTTTCAGGCCATGTGATGATCATTATTGCTTCTGTTTAAGATATTACACTCTTCTATTAACATTTGAATACTGAATATTATAACATAAATGGCACTAGGTTTAGCAGTTTTGCAAATTATTTTTGTGGTTATTTAATATTCAGTACAAATTACAACAATTTCCAATACAAAACTATGCAGAAGCGCTTTTGGTGATGGAGGTTATCTGTCCATGTAGGCAACTCACCCTTTATTTAATCTCTTTTCGGCTTTTGTATGCTGCATTGTAAGGCAACTGTGTGGAGCTGAGAGAGATAGAAAATGAAGTGGTGCCTAAAATCATAGCGTGTGTGTAATGAGGGCATTAATTATGTATAGCCATTGGTGCAGATGGACCTCATTAATTGTCTGCTGTCGCCTTCTTGATTACTGTACCTGGGAGGGAGGTACTAATGCCTGCCGCGTTTTAGCAGGTAATGCAAACTGTTTTGTCACTGAGTGTCTGACAGTGACAGAGCAGCCATGAGCCAGAACTCTAATCTTGCCATAATTCTCCAGAAACTTCATGGTGACATTGATTTTGCTAATGGCCGCTGATAGCCCCCGAGATGTTTTCGCAACTAAAATTGCATCAAGATTCTAACAAAGCCACAGCGTTTGTCTCCCCATCTCTCCTTAATGTGTTTCCACAGGCAGAATTTAGGAAACACCGAAGGTGCTTTGCAAAACAACTGATCGGTGGGTGTGTTGGGGGTTGTCAGGAGAGGCACACTGCAGAATAGAGGCCTAATGATGAACAGACTTTGTTGTTTTTTCTTTAACTCATTCTCTCTCTCTCTCTCTCTCTCTCTCTCTCTCTCTCCCTCTCTTATTTTTTTTGCTTCTCACTCACTCACTCACTCACTCACTCACTCACTCACACACTCACTCACACACTTACTCTTTTTTCTCATATACTGTACTATTAAGTGAGTGACAGGCAAGACCTCTATGGTGAACTGTGGCCTCAAAGTTGTACTTGCTGCACAGTTAATAACAACATGAACCAATGTATTTACAACTTGTTACGTCGCATCTCAATGTATTAGCCTACAGACATTGTTATGAAATTATGAGTCTGACCGATGTGTTTGCAGCCAAAACACTCGACATCACTCTATTCTACTGACGCCCACATGCACTACATATCAGCAACAAATACAGTAACATGAGAAAGAAGTCTATTAAGCTCATAAGTATTTTAGTCATAGAATTTGTTTACTAATTTTCACCTGCTGACTAGCAGCCCATGACCAGTAGCTCTGGCTCCACAGTGGGCCAACTGAGGAAGCTGGGCTCCCTGAAAGCAAACCTAAAACAGGAACACAAACATAACAATATGACACAAGGGAGGGGTTGACCTGATACTGCTAGGGTCACAAAGAGGCACCTGCACCCCTCTGAAAGCACACCAATGTCCTTTTACAAAGCTGTTTGCTTGCATTATGTCTGAGAGCTGCTTCTTCAATTACAGGATGCTATTAGTGGACAGTGCTGTGCATGGGTTGGCAGGCCCGAGGCTATAGAGCCCTCACACACACATCACAATATGAGATGTGACTAAGGAAGGGGTGGGCCTGCCATGGAAAAAGGTCAACAGCTTTTGCTGGGCAGCAATGTGTGAAAGTTGTGCAGCAGCACAATGGTAAAAGAAGTAGGGAGGAGTAAGTTAGAGAAATAATTTCCCTTTATATTTGTACTTATATTGGCTGGTTTTAGTATTTCAAAGTTAATTTTTTTTTTATTAAACACAAAAGTTTTTATTGTGTACAGTGGTCCCCCGGAACTCGCAGGGTTACGTTTTTAGACCCCCCGCGAGTTCTGGAAATCCGTGAATATTGAACGCAGTGTCGGAACTCAGAACCCATCTCTGAGCAGACACATCACAGGTGGATTCTTTCGACAGCAGCCCCTATGGTACCTTAGTGAATTCATCTTAACATTATGTAACTTTAATACAAAAATGTGTTTTAAAAAAAATAATAATATATTAGTTAGTGAAAACTTAGGTTAAAATGTTATTCATACTGTTCCTAAACAAGCGGTCCTGCTGCGGATTTCTTCGAATTTTAAGATGATCCGCAACTTGCTGTTAGGTTCCAAATAAAACCCCGCAAATTTTCCGAGCCGCGAATTCCAAACCAGGAATTATCAGAGGTTGACTGTACACATAATGGCAGGGAAAAAACAAACATTCTTTTTAATTTTTATAGTTTATATAGGATGGTGCAAAAAACCATCACATTGAACAGAGAAATAACTCACAGTACATACAGAACACACAACACTTGAGACATCTGGGTTACACTAGCAGAAGTCTACATTCAGTTCCACTCTTGTCAGCCAAGAACAAAAAATGTAGATCACAGTGAACACAGAATCACCCAAATGGTTTAAGATTGTAAAAAAGTTTGGGCAATGTTGGAGTAATATATATTATTTGTATGTGCACATTTATTTAACTGGATTTTATAAATGCAGTGTAATTCAGTATTAATTGCGGATGTAATAAAAAAGAACAAGGACATTGTATACATTCATTAGTCAGCCACGCAAGCAAAATCTTTCTATGCGAAATATACATTTGAAATTATGGTACAATTTACTTTAAATGATGTAATGATTACCTTTATCATATTGTTTCTATCTTATCTTATCTTATCTTATCTTATCTTATCTTATCTTATCTTATCTTATCTTATCTTATCTTATCTTATCTTATCTTGTTTTATGATATTCTGTTTGATGGGAGTTCATCTTGTGGCCATACACCTACATCATTTCACACACTGTTTTAAATATTATACAAAGAAAAACATAGGATTAGGAATTCTTGTGGATTTTATAAATCAGTCTATACATATAGGTTGGCAGGGACTTAATATGGGAGCAGAAACATTTAAAATGATTGTGAAATTTAAGAAAACATTTAAAAAAATTATCAAAATATTTTTAACAGGCTATGCTTTATTCTCATGATGATGTGGAACCAAGTAATACTGGGTTTGGTTTTGGTTCAGTGGCTATTTGGTTTAGATATATCTGAACTAATATCAGAATTGTAGCTTTTTTACTTGATTGTGATACATATTTCACTGCTGCTGATTTATTTTGAATGTCAACAGTCTGATCTTTCATCTAGCTAAACAGCTAGGCTGACTGTTTCCACAAAAATAGGGGATTCATTCAGCAAACACATCAGAGATAGGCTTTTCATTTCATTTCATCCTAATATGTTGCTCACCAAGTCAGCTGTCAAAACAAATGCAGCTGCACACTGCAGAATTAGGTCCACATGTTCAAACTCTCATAGATCACCCCTCCTCCTCTCATAACGTAGAACAGAGGAAACTATTTGAACTGTCAACAGATGAGGGAACATTCTCTAGAGATGTTCTGGATGAATGGAATTTTTAAAAAGAATATCTTTGTTTTAAGTGGAGTTTTTATTTGTAACACCTTTCATAATATTAGTCCAGTCTAATAGTGATACGGTTTACCTTTATGAATGTTTATTCGTTTAATTGTTAGTGGGTCTTTCTCTCCACTTTTATGTCACTCTGGATTTAATGTCTTTGTGTCACACTGGATTAGGTTAGTTTTCTATACTGATGTGTATGTGTATTTATATATATATATATATATATATATATATATATATATATATATATATATATATATATATATATATATATATATACATACATACATATATATATATATATATATATATATATATATATATATATATATATATATATATATATATATATATATATGTATATATATATATATATATATATATATATATATATATATATATATATATATATATATATATATATATATACATATATATTTTAGATGTATAGATTTTAGGAGCAATATATGAAATGCAGTATTTGTTACTCTTATAGACTTTCTGAACATATATAATGGAATAAAATATAACCTTAATATATTCATTGCTACAGTAATAATTTACCCTTTCATTTTTAAAATGCATTAAATCGACATTTTAAACAATATCATAAAATAAATAGTATGCAGGTCAATATCAAGGGGTGACTTAAAATGCCTTTGAATCAGTGATTAAAACTGTGGCCTTACCTTTTGCTTTAAAATTATAGTGTTGGAGAAACAAATCATATTGCCAGTATTTGACAGAAACCCACAAAACTGTTCACATTTACCAAAAATCAGTAAAATATCTAAGGAAATATCTGCACAAGGACTCCATAATTCCATGTATAAGGAAACACACTTTCCAAACATATATAATACTATGCATTCATTGTGAAAATATACAAAAAATTGAAAGGGTGAAATGAACTATTAATTGTAAATATATTTACCATGCCAGGAAGTATAGGCTTTAAAGAAACAATAATTTAAGTAAAATTACCATTTATGTATTTTTGTATTATTTTGTATTATTTATGTATTAATACATTTTGCAGATATAGAATAAAAATCTTACAAAATTTGAAATATGCTAATTATTTGAGTGTGAACTGCACATCTATGAACATGGATTGGAAAATGCTACACCACTGAAACCCAACAAAACTTAGAAAGTTTCTTTCCCAGGTATCCTTGGTCTGTTCTACTAAGTAAAAGATTACCTTTAGGAATTGTTTATAGATTAAACAGGAATTTTAAAGCGTTTATAAAAAGCCGATTAGTAACAGGGAATTATGCAGATTCATTAAAAAGATAATCCTCTGATGAGATGCTATCACTCTCAGGGTCTCTCCTTGTATTTCTTTCCATTACCTTTTCAGCTTTTTTTTTCTAAATTGACAGTTATCTTCTTCACAGTATTTTTATTTGTTTAAGTATTTATACATTTTTATTACAAGGTGTCGTTCTATTAGTCACAGTGAAACACAGCTTGGAAACTGTAGTGTGCACTACTAAATAAATGAGAGATACTTGGTCTCACTTTATTGAAACATGCTGCTTTCCAGTTGCCTGTCATGTATGAGCTTTTACCAGCTTACAGTTGGACCTCTCCAGATACAAATGGCAGATAAACAGCATTAAATGCGTAAACTGGCTGCTCCTTCCTCCACAAGTCTACAGTAATAGCCTATTTCAATTCTATTCTAATGGCTGGCAATGTGTGGGTTATCCATGCGTGGGGCCGAGCTCTGATTAGCTGAGCCTTCTGCATCTGCTGGTTTAGAATATGAATTAGAATTACAATGCATCTGCATGGCTGCTTTACAACATGTACTCTCAGTCATAATGCCTTGCATTTACAGAAATGACATAGAAATTGTATTGCTATTATGTAAACATTATAGCTAAAATGTAGGCATTATTCATATGAGATGTTTGCATTTTGAATCAGAACTGGAAAGAACACATGCATTACTGGCCAAAAACTCTGCCGTATTTGTAAGTGAATGTATTACAGTTCATTAATAAATGACACATACAATATGTTTTTCAATTCACAGACAATACATAACAATTTACAGGATACATTTACTGCTCTGCACATGGTTTGATCCTGGCTTTGGCCCATGTGTATTTCTTCTGGGTTCTACCACCTCCCTGAAACATGCTGTTAATTCAGCTTTAAGAATAAACCCAGAGGTGTGATTGAGTGTGTGTGCATTGTGCACTGTGACGTACTGGTGTCCCACCCAAGCTGTGTTTCTGACTCTTGCCCAGTGATCTAGGTTCTACTAGACTCTGGTCAGGAAAAAAATGTTCCTAAGGATGAGTGCATTTATATTTGTGGTATTTTTTCTTTGAAATAATAAAACACACTTGTCGTGCCTCTATTTTAAGGGTGATAATATCTGCATGTGACTCAGCTGTGTTCTACACAATGCTCAACTACTGGAGAGTTGATTAGGTCATGCCTGGGGCCTGTGTGCATGTGTGAAAAACCCCCCCCCCAAAAAAACAGAAAAACTATATTTCTGTAATTGAGAGACTGTAAAAAAGATTAACTGTGTATTCCCATACAGGAATGTGTATAGGGCTGTGTTTATATATTTATCTGTTTCTTTATGCATAGTTTTATTTAAATGCTGATCTGTATTGGCTTCTTTCAGTTCTGTCTGTCTGTCCATCATTCTGTATAGAGCAACCATCCCTGTGTGCGCTCTGTGGTCTATCATATCAAACTGTACCAGACTTGCCATGTGTTACTACCACATAAATAACCCAGGCTGTCCGCCACACACACTCACACACAGACTCATTCAAATGCACCTGTCACTGTGATAAAGCACTCGCCTGCAGGGAAGCATTGTTTACATTTTCACTCCACTCTTCGTAAAAGTGAGATTCTAATTATTTCTCCCCACTGTAAATTAAAGCCAAGCGGGACAGAACCAGGAGCCCAAAGGATCCAGGAGGTGCAACACTACACTCTCTTTATCACTTTCTTACTCTTTACTCTATCTATCTATCTATCTATCTATCTATCTATCTATCTATCTATCTATCTATCTATCTATCTATCTATCTATCTATCTATCTATCTATCTATCTATCTATCTATCATCTATCTATCTATCCATCCATCCATCCATCCATCCATCCATCCATCCATCCATCCATCCATCCATCTATCTATCTATCTATCTATCTATCTATCTATCTATCTATCTATCTATCTATCTATCTATCTATCTATCTATCTATCTATCTATCAATTTATAACACAGTTTAATATTAACATTTGTGATCATCAGCATTTAAAGAGTTTACATTTTCAAAACAATTTTAAATAAAATGCCTGCTTGGATAAATACTATATAAAATAATATTTGATTATATTTTATACAAAAATAAAATAGAATAAAATAAATCAGATTAATGCTACACTTTTTTATTATATTGATTGAATTGCATAATTCATTAAATTGGCACAAATTAAATTTATAAAATAAATGAAAAAAAAGTTATAGTTTAGATTTGTTAGACCCCTGTTGGGAAATACAGATGTGTGTGTGTTTGTTTTACATTTATTATTTATTTTTCTAAATATATGATCTACTTAACTGTTCTACTTATTTCAGAATACTTTAACAAATGTCTTAATTTCTTTCATCCTTAATTCCCTCGATATGTGGAATTGTCAGGCTTTATATTTTTAGAAACTCTTAAAGCTGGACATAAAACAATAAAGGATCCATAGCGTTAGCCATTAGCCACTTCCTGAATAGTGCTTTCCGGTACAGAGTGAGTAGCCACAGTGACACTGTGCTAACTCTCTTTTTTATACCCCTCGTATTGGTGTGTAGGTTTTCAAGTTTAATAATAATAATAAAAACATGCACTCGAAGATGTGTGTGGATGTATGTGTGTGTACTGTATGTCTGGATGTACATATATATATATATATATATATATATACACACACACACACACACATACACACACACACACACACACACACTCACACACACACACACACACTCACACACACACACACACACACACACACACACACACACACACACACACACACACATACAATATAGATTCAAGTGCTGAGGTGGATTGTGTGATCATAAAGGCCACCGGCTAAGTGGTGAGTGAGAATGTGAGGAAGGCATGAAGTGAGAAACTTCACTTACCCACATATACACAGACACACATGCTTACACAAACAGTTGACTTTGTTGTTCATTACATGCAAGTGTAGAGATATTCAGCCGAGTGGAATACATTATTCCTCACATTTCATACATAATAATGTGCCAAAATTGCATTGCATTATTTGTCATCACGAAGACTATAGAGACAGAGATGGCGAGAGAGAGAGAGAGAGAGAGAGAGAGAGAGAGAGAGAGAGAGAGAGAGGGAAAGATTTAATTAGCTCAACGAGTATGCAGATGGAAGGTAAAATTAGGCTAAAAAGAGATCGCTGCAGATGAGTAGACTCTGTAATGATGCCACTATCTTATTTGGATCACTGAGAGTCAGATGATACAAAGCTTTGTTTAGGCCCCTTTTCTTCCTTGTTCTACTCATTTGGACGATCAAGGTTTTCACAATTATATTATATGTGATGGTATTAAAAGATTAATTTAAAACAAACTATTCTGCAGAAGCAAGACACCAGTGCTTTTCTACCTGTATTTAGCATTTTCTTAGTTTGTGATCACTGACTGCACCTTCATAGTTTTATTATTTAATGTGTCTTTAAAATTGTGTTTATTTTTTGAATTTCTGGTGTCTCCATATTGTCACCTTCCCTCTTGGTTCTACAAGCATATTGTATAAGTCACAATGTTCTCACCCCACCCTCCATCAGCATGACTACAACTGTATTATGAAGCAGCTTTTCCTTATAAGACACTCTTTAGCTTGTGCATTAAGAATGTATTGAATACAGGAGACACTTACACTTGAGTGCGACGCTTATCAAATTTCGTATATCCATTTTTACAAATCTGGAAACATGTAATCTCATTTGGCTGGGAGCAGGCGCAGGCTCATTTTGAGGGGAGTTGAGCATCGGCTGCCGTTTTTATTTCCACTTCCTGGATCCTGTCTGTACATTTGCTGTAACATCTGTAAAATGCAGAATTTATGTCAGGGTTTGGAGACATGGTTTGATGTTTATAGTCCTCAAAAAAGCAGTTGCCGTCTCTGTTGATGCAAATAAAGGGACTGATATGGGACTCTATCAGATCTCCATGTACAGACGTCCACTATAAATCCAGGCTAGATTGGTTAGAATTAGGTTACCTCACTTGAATGCTATCTGCTTAATCCACAGATGGGCTCTCTGAGAACACCCAGGCTTTGAGTTTAAATCAGTCACTTAGTGCCAGCAGTTGGACAATGGCACAGAAACCCCTCTATCCATACAAACACACATACACACACTAAAATAGCCACCACTGGTTCTCATTATATTTTACTAAAAGATTCAATTGATGAATTATGATAGGAAATATATTTGATCAAATAAATATTTAAAATATAATAGAAAATATCAATGTATGTTTATCAAGTTTTTATCGAAAAAACGACTCAATAGGCTACCAGATTTCCTCATGATTACAGAGGCATTAGCAGGTATTGCATAATACAGTATACAACTTTGGAAGTGGGATGTTTTCTTATGAAACTGTACACAATAAAGGGCATTACAGACTACACATGTTAAAGATGCTGAGATTTTAATTGGGATTGACGGGATGGACAGGATTAGAAATAAGTTTATTAGAAGGGACAGGGCATGTAGGACATTTTGGAGACAAAGTGAGAGAGGCCCGATTGGGATGGTTTGGACATTGGCAGAGAAGGGAAATGGTATCAATAGGAGAACACTGTGGATGGAGAAAAAGAGGCCAAGAAGAAGGTTTATAAATGTGGTGAGGGAAGACATGTAGGTAGTTGGTTTAAAAGAGACAGATGTAGAGAAGTAGTGTGGAGACGGAGGATCTTGTATATTGTAACCAAACTTCTGACTTGAAATGAAGGTTACTCCAACAATTTTGCTCCTGCTCTTTTTATTGTTGTTGTTGAACAGAGTTATAATTACTGGTCCAAATAAGGGGTCACCTTGAGTCTTAAAACTGCCAAAAAAAGGCCTTAATTGAGCTTTCAGAAAATAGTATGAACGGGTGAATGATAGATAGAATGGAACAAGGAGGGAGAAGGAAAAAAAACAGACAAAATAATCATGCAGTAATTCAAGCCTGTCCTAGCCTGTTGGCTTCTTTCTCTAACACAGAGACACAGGCCCTTAAATCTATTCCCCTGATCAGTGGAGTTCCAGTTTTCCTCCCAATTTCTAACTATCTGTGCATTTCTGCTGGTTTCGCAGAGCAACAGACCTTAAGCTTGGAACAATGTGCTTGGACTGTATTTCTAAATAACTTGCATGTGTATTGTTTCATGTAAAAATATATGTGGTTATGGTTAGTATGGGTGTGTGAAACCTGACATTAAGTTTCATGTAAGAAACTTTAGCTGGATGAGAAAGAGCTTAATCTTGTCCCATCAATGCCAAAACCTATACACTTGGCCTGCTGTGTGGCACTTAAACACCAAACAAGGTATTTTCACAGCCAAATAAGAGGTGTGCAACCCTGTTCAAATGATAAAGGAATAGCTCAGTCGAAAATATGCATGGTAGTGGTAACAAGCATGAGGCCAGCAGCTAACATGACAGGGCATTCTCACCCCACATCGTCACATATCGACGCTGTTGATGTTGCGTCCGCCGGCGTCCACATCCGACGCCGAGGGTACCCTCTTCGCGTCGATTTTCGACGACAGGACGGAAACCCTTCGCCGCCGACGTAGATGGATGGGAGCCCCTGTGCTTCGCTTTTCAATGCAGATCGCTGTCCTATACACTTAATAATTTATTATCTATCATAATAAGTGTATAGGACTAATTTTAAAATTTCATAAAATTCTGAAGATGACCGTAACCCTAACCCTAACCCTAACCCTAACCCAAACCCTAACCCTGACCCTAACTCGAACCCTAACCCTAACCCAAACCCTAACCGTAACCCGCAAATGGGGTCCCGTCCATCTGCGTCGAAAAGCAACGAAGGGTTTCCGTCCGCACGTTGGCGACACGAAGGGGGTACCCTCGGCGTCGGATGTGGACGCCGTCGGACGCAACATCCACAGCGTCGATATGTGACGATGTGGGGTGCGAATGTGTTGAACATGACCATACTGTATAGAAACATGTTAGACTCTCTGGCTGGACTTTATCAGATATTGATTTCACCAAATCTGATACTATACAAATCTACAAATTTATGATCATTTTATCTGGACCTCAGTGTGCATGTACATTTTTAAAGATCAGGACTAATACATGCATATAGCATATCATGTATTTTTTTATCCTATTAAGAATTTGAATTAAAATAACATTTCTCGAGGCGGTGGGTGTGCTTTGTGCCATGCCAGGGTCAGAATTGGTTGAATAATCAGGTAACTTGATCCTCTACATTCCTGTCCCAGCGAGCTCGGATCATCAGTAAAGCTGATGAAGAGTGTTTAAATTAAAGAGGATTACTGTCAACTGGTTTGGGATTTGATTCATCTCTAAAATCCTAAGTTGTTCTCAAAAGGTATGAGCAGGTAATTGCGTCAAAGTGAGCATTTGTGCAGGTATGTGGCACTAAAACCCCTCTTACCTTCACCCTTTACTTGATTTTGTTAATACCTACTTGAATGTATATGCTAGAGAGGCATATTCTCACTTCTTAGGTATTCATTTTCAGCTGGGCCAGATTTCATATAAGCACCTATACAATGTTGTGTTATCTTCTGTCTCTCTGCTCTGCATTTTCAACTTTCAATCTTGTGCTGCTTGATCATTGCAGTTATTAAATAATTTCTAATGAGTTGGGGGATGGGGGATTGTCTCACTAGGTGGCAGTGTACGATTACATCTGGACCCAGGAAGAGTCTGCAGGGTGCAAGTCCCCTGGGGCTGTACCCACTGTATTAGGAGAGACGAGCAGCCATGTGTCCATCTACACGCTGTACCTGAGTGGCCAGCGTCACCTCTACAGACACTTCCTTAGGCAGCCTAGTGGAGCCATCATAGAGGTGGGCCATGTTTCTCTCTCAGGCGCTCTCTCTAAAACTCATATATAACAACAATAAATGAACCTAACAGGCAGGTCTAACCTACTCTATTTGTCTATTGATAGTTTTTGGGAAACAGTTCTTGTTTTGGAAATACCTGTTTTAGCAACTATGTATTCACATTTCTTTTACTCCTGTGTAATATAAAGACAAATAATTAACAAATGGCCATTGTTGAGAATGGGCAGAATTACCTTTCTTTACCTTGTGTAAACTTTGCTAGAAGAAATGGAAGACAGATATGTACACATATTCTAGGACTATTTGGCCTGGGACAGTGGCTTCACTTCAGATCAAAGAGGGCTAAAAGTAGTGTTAAGCATTATTGTATTCTTCACCTGCTGACCTAGCTCTAACTCTTAGCTAGGAACTAAGGGGAAAGCAGTGATGCATTCCCCACTGCCTGCATTTTTGGTATGTTTTTGCACAACGCTACACATTACTGCACCCACTCGAGCAGCACTGAGCAGACTGCTGGCCAGATTGCTGTCTAATTAAATGTTCCGCAGATTCCACTTGGTAACAACTGCAAGCATATGAATTAACTTGCATCCCCCCAAGAACAACCTGGATCAGCCCAACAAAATTAATATTTTAAAACTTTTGTGTCAAAAGCAGTAGATTTATGCTTCGTGAGTGTCAACAGCTTGCTCCCAGGGACTGCACTCAGCTAATGGCGGATCACAAGTCTGCTTTTGACAGATGAGAACGATGCCAACATGCGGCATATCTATCAGTCTCAGTGATGTTCCACAAATGTATAGAATACAAAGGAGTGTGAAGTGATCCTTAAAGAATAACAGGTTTGATGCTATAGGGAAATCCTACAGGGCTTTACTTAAAAAAATCAACATCTGAACTGGTCAATCGTTCCTAAAGACAACTCAGAGATTCACCCTGGCAGGTGTGTATTTGATGAAGAGATTGACATCACCCCTACTACCTGAGTATGAGGGACAGACCAAATTAATGGCTTTTAATTCTAGTCCAGGAGATCTACTACTACTTTGAGGATGATTGTGTTTTTCTTGATTTGAGTCTGATGTAATGTAGAAGAAATTCCTGTAGCTCATTCAGAGTGATAGGTGTGTGCAAATGTGTGAAGAATAGAAGGCATGCCACACTCGTCTTCAACTCCTTCAACCTTCTTCTAACTACAAAAAGAGAATATCGTTAAAAAGACATGATATGCTACAATATATCAAAAAATTAAAAAACATTTTAACATTTAAAGTTAGGTTTTGGTGGTTTTATGTCTTATGGGTAATTTATATATCTCTGATAATTGTGTTATTTACTGTGAACATTATGATGATGCGGTGTTGCAATTGTTCAACCTTCTATCGTGAGACATTAGTGTCTGATGGATAAATCTAATTTTACTTATAATAATATTTAAAAGGCTGGTTTTAAACAAAGTGTGGTAGCAAATAAATTTTCTCACCATATGGACAGAACATTTATTTGATGTAAACAGTCATTTAATGATTGCAGCCTACCTTTATTACACCACTCTGATGTTAAACTCAAAGTTAGAAATTGCTTATGAAACCAAACCATTATTTAAACAGATGTTTACCAACTTCTGAATGGCTCCAAACTGCACATTATAACGGCTCAAACCTGAGTGCAACCATAACTACTCAGCTCCTGATTGAGCTTAGTGTGGCTTCATCTGTAGAAACAAGTTGCCGCTGGACATAAAAGTGTGTGAATTCATTATGGTTTGCAGTAGAACGACAGTGGCTTTATGTGCGTCTGCGCATGTCTTTTCTCTCAGGCTACTGTTTAAGTGTCTGTGGCCTAAGAAAACGTTGCCATGGCCCACTGTGTTGTGTCGTCTCTCCTGCCCATATGTCTAGTGGAGCATATGTGAAGCCTGGCATCACTTCTGTAAAATTTCCATTAAAAATGCACAACTAAAACTCTAACAGCTTGAATATTACCTCCAAACAGATTATTAATGCCTTTGTGAGAAAAGAAAATGAAAAACAAAACCACACTGAACATTCAGCATGCACTAAGCACTGACACTTTTTCTTTCATGTTTTGTTGGAACATTTAAAAGTTTATCTGTTATTTGTTTGGCTGCCTGCCACAAGTAAACATAACTGCTGCTGAATTACAGGCACTAATAGACATCAGTGCTATAGGCCAGATTTAAAGAATTAGGATTTCGAAAAAAAGAAAAAAGTTGGAGAATGCTAAAGAGCAAGATTTCTATTCAATAGCTCAATGTATAGTGTATGCCAGACCATAGCTATGCAGCTTTATTTAACCAAATTCTGCTTCGATATACGAATATGTAAAATCTGCATTGTGCAAAGTCTAAAGAGGCCATGCACGCAAATTGTTTGGTCCACATTGACATATTACCCTATTAAATTTCCCATTAATCGCTTTTATCTGTGCCACATGGTCATGACTAACCTTGTATGCAGTCATGTGAAACACTTCTTACCCTCAGACTGACTCAGATCAGTTCTCAGAATACGAAAAAGTTAACCTTTAAGAAAGAACCTTGCAGCTACATTAATTGACAAGCTGCATCAATCCTTTCTCTTCCCTGGCCTGCTCTGATAATTACTTCTGCACGTGTTTGATTGCTGCTGTCGAGGGGCGGACTATGCTTCATTTGCTATGCGGTTGACGCATCACTTAAAAAATACAGAGGTGATTTATTAAGCACACACCTTTTGTTAAGTTATTTGTATTTTATTATTTTTTGGTTTCTGTAACATGATGTCCTTGGCTGTTAGCGAGTGTGTCCCTTTGTGTGTTCCTTTGCAAGCTGGAAGGCATATCTCTTGTGTTAGGAGACCTTGGGTTTCTGAACGGTGCAATTATCTTGCAGGTTTGTGCTGGTCAAATTATTTTAGTATATCACAAAAAATATTTGCAGAAATAATACAGGCTTTTCAATACGTGCAGTGTGGAAGAGCCGATTTGTGATTCACTACTGATATACAATCACCTCCGGAATCATTATCACTCTTAATAAAGAGAAGTAAAATAGAAGTTGCAAATCTCTTTAGGGAAAGGAGGGGAGAAGGTTGTATTTGAGCAACCTCTGTTTTGCAACATAAAACCAGTGTGTTCTTCTGTAATGCGTGGTGAGATGACTGCACAATAACAATCTCTCTATGTTCCAAATCTGACTTAAAAACAATTTATTTTGTGGTTATTTAACCACATTTGTAGGGTCTCTGGAGGAAAAAAGCTGCATATAACAGATCCTCCACTATATGTAACATAATGAAGTTATTTTTTTCTCATGAAGTTCCAATAGTGTATAGTGTCTACATTCAGGTGCTAAATTTAGCTGAAAGAAAATGCTGTGAATTTTGGCTCACCATGTTAATAATTTATATGCATGGAGATGTGTGAAATTGATTTGTAGACTTTGTTACTACAATGTGCTTCATTTATATATCTTTATAACCATTGCTTCACTTATGAAGGTCAATATGCATGTGCATTTCAGTGATGTATTCTCAGTTTTTCTTCATGTTGATGAATGAATAAAATAATTTTTGTGCCACCGCACATTTATATAACTTACTCTCAAATAAGGTAAATGTAGTTTTTGCAAATTCTCAAACTCATTTCTTTTTCAGATTTGGCGTAATACGCACAGGTGTCTATTTTGCCTATGACTGCCATAAGTGTTTATTACAGTGTTAATTTGATAAGATTGACATATATATGAAATAAATGTGTGTCTGATTTAAATCTTTGGTTTCTAATCTTGTTTATTATACTTAGCTCATCGAAGATTTGGAAAGTGTTTCTGTTAATCTGAACGTCCAGTGTCAGAAGACAGGGCAGAAGGAAGTCAACAGTAGGATGAAGGGCTCAAAACATGCTCTCAGAGAAAGGAAGAGAAAGAATCGTGCATGGCGTAAGTGTTTGTTCTGATTCAAACTGAACTGAGTTTTTTTTTTAAGCCATGTGTTTATCATTGCTTTGTGTTTGTGTGTCATGAATGTGTGTACAGGCTGTAACAGGGTGGGACCTCTCAGTGGGAGTGGCTATGAGACCAACTGAACAGTGAAGGAGACTAAAGTTGCTTCACAGAGCTACAACCACATGAAAATCTAAGTAAAAAGTCCTAAAATAAATAGAGCATATAACTAGATAGGTCAGTGCTGCCTCCACATTGTGAGAAATGAGGATCCTAAAAGTCACTTATCAGCAGCCAGTGATAAAATATCAATATTGGGAACCCATTAGGCAGGATAATATTCCTGGTGCCTTGATTTGTATTGAGTATGTGTCTGCTGGCCACGGCTTTGATGAAATGAACTGGCCCACAAATCAGGACTTAATGGGAGCCTACTTATACATACAGCTTAATTAAAGGTTGTGGGCTTATTAACATGTGTCTGAGAGATGGAGACCTGCTCCTGCACTCAGCCAGGTTGTAAAGGTTTTATAGATACCCTATCATTATTAAAGCCCATCGCTTAATATTGGATCTTAATAACCTGTCATTTTGATGATGATTCTGATGATGATTCTCTTTATGGCAAGTCATTATGGCTCGAAGTTGCACTTCGATTGGATTGTGTGTAAATGTGTGTGTGTAGTCATTACATTCTTACAGTCATTGCAGCCTTTAGCTCATGTGCTTCTATATAGAGAATTAGAGGAGATTCCTGAGGAGTTAAAAACATTGTTTATTAGGCTAATGCTCCAAATATATTTCACCCTAAAAACTTATTGACCTTTGCATTATAAATACAACAAGAGTTTTTTACATTAATATTTTGCTGATCCCATCACTATGTACATGACATGGCCTAACTATAGATGTTAATAAAATTCCATTATATTATTGGCACTGTTATGATGATGATGATGATGATGATGATGATGATGATGATGATGATGATGATTCTATGAAAAAAGAATCTTTAAAGAAGCATTTTACACCATACTTCAATACTCCACATTTACTTTTTGTTCTATCTGCTAAGAAAATCATATCATTATAAGACTAAAAAAGGTAGAATCTATCTATCTATCTGTCTATCTGTCTGTCTGTCTGTCCATCCGTCCGTCCATCTGTCCTCCCGCCCGTCCGTCCGTCCGTCCTATCTATCTATCTATCTATCTATCTATCTATCTATCTATCTATCTATCTATCTATCTATCTATCTATCTATCTATCTATCTATCTATCTATCTATCTATCTATCTATCTATCTATCCTGTCAAAAGAAATTTGGTTTAAAAAGTTAGGGTAGGGTTTGATGCATAGTTAGTGTTTGTATCAATTCTTTTGCTATAATTTATTTAAAACCAATACATTCTATTGTTTCTTATGTAATTTGTTTAATACTCTACTATTACTCAATTTAAACTATTTTAATTTTCAGGAACTTTTTATTTTTTTATTTTTTCGACATCTTTGTTATACTGTTTTTCTTTCTTTCAGTTTTGCCAAAAAAGTACTCCTGTGTTATGATTGATTTTCTGTCCTTTGTAAATCATTTTTTAGATACAATGGCCACACACATACACATACACATACACAATAGAAACTGTTAGCGGCATCTTACCTTTTACCTACAGTTATTAATATGTTATGTATGTATGTTATTCATATCTAAAGACCATCTGTTGCTATGCAACCACTGCTGACCATATACTATTTGTGTTGTATTTTTTTAAAGACACAGTAATGTGTATGTTGCTCACATGGGTGTATAAGGCAAAATAACACCTCTTTCTCTTAATGGAATGAATTAATGTTATAGTCTTTAACTATGTCTAATAAAGTGGCCAGTTTAAATATGTGTAAAGATCTCAGCATTTCTGCCGCACCTAATATTTACCCATATCAGCATCATACTGACTGCTATGCCATTGTCAATGCTATGCAGACAATGTTACACCACTCAAGTAAAACTAAAATAAAAATTTACTTTCTTCTTCTCATATCTTGTCTTATTGTTTCTTCACCAGGTCTGTCTGTTTCTTTGCTGTTGGCAATGGAAGCTCTGCTTCTTTTCTTTACCTTTGTGAAAGCTATTGCTTAAAGTGCAGTTGTTCTACCAAAGGACTGGGGTGTTTCACTGGTTCAAATATTTGATTTCTAATGACAAACACCATTTCACAGTGATTTAAATTTCAAATTGATTTCTGCAAGCGACACCCTTGGGCACTCATGTTCCACAGTTGCTGATTTTAGAAAAGTCTTTCTTCTAAGCATAATTTTAAAAACTATCATTTTTTCTTTTTTTAAGTATACACTCGAATGTACATAGTCCAAAACCAAGAACTTTGTTAGTTAGAGGGCAAAAGAGCAAAGAAAAAATGCATCTAATTTCATGTTTGTGCCGTCTCTGCTTATTTAGTGAGAGAACACTTTTGTGTGTTAAGAATATATGTTCTGTTCTTAGTTGAGCTAGATGTTATAAAAAAAAACACAAATGTCTGTTTAAATGTTGTAGAAATCAGAGGAGTGAATCTTATATGAAAATGATGTATCAGGTATAACCTTTTAAGAATCACTATGAGATTAAAAAGTTTCTATTATTTAAAACCTTGTAAATATTATAATTCTGTATTTCTCAACCAGAAAGGGACTTTACGTGGTCCCTGGTCAATATAAATTAGATTTTTTTATTAATTGATTGGCATTTTAATTGGTACATTTTTAGTTAAAAATGTGCCAAATTTGATATTCATCAAACAAATACTCAAATTTTGCTCAATAGAAAGATGCAATCCTTCATGGAATGTTCAGAAAATAAACTTATATTTTTTATTAGTGCTACGATTTTATACAGGGTAAAGTTAGGGAGTTAATTATTTTGTGCATTAAAAACAACTGTACAAAACACTGATTTGATGTTTCTTTATCCATGTCTGTTTTATAACACCTGTAACATTATTATATTAAAATATAATTATAACTACAATTTCAATTGCTGTATTGTTAGACATTCACAGGAATTTTCAATTTGAACACAATGCATCTGTAACTTCTCTGTCTGTAGAGGTTGTCTAGCGTGTGTCCATTTAAAAATACTCAGCTCTTTATTCTTCTAACTTCATTTGCTGGCAACCTCTCTAATCATTACTGCCTAACTCTAATCATTAGGTAAAGCTATCTTCTCTTCAAATAATCCTGTGTTTGAATGCTAAAAATGTAATGAACTTCACGCTTCATTGCTTCTGACATTACTTAATTAATGGGTGCAGTTAAAGTACATAGGGCCTGGTAATTGATTTATATGCAGAATTTGCACATACAGCTGTTAGTTCCTGTAGGAAAGTAATCACTCAAAGTGGGCTCGTTTTTACTGATGAGGTGCCTGTAGGTCAAATCACTGTTAGCTGAATACTGTCACTTTCCTGGTTTTTTAGATGTTTCTGTTTTGTGATTATTTTAAATGACCCCATCATAGCCATTGGTTTCTCACAATTCTCATACTCATTCATATAATACTCATCAATATATATAGTAATATTTACATATCGAGAACTAACACATTCAAAGTTTTAAAGTATTATAAAAAAGGAAATGTGATGACATATTGTAAGGCAAATTACGGTAAAATAAAATACAAAAAATAATAATACAAAACAGTGGCATTTGAAAATTCCTGACACTTGAAAAAACTACTTACAAAAGTATTATGAGATACATACATCACAATATAAATATTTTATAAGCAAATTGTCTACTACACCATGTTTTTTTAATTGATTATCTAATGAATAACTCTTGAGGGGTTGAAAATAATAGCTTTTTGTAGCTGTTTGGAAGAAAACTCATATGCTTGCCACACATTCTATAATTCTATAATTCTATAATAATAGTTGGTCTTTTCACTTCTGGACTTGTCAACTGTATTGATGTAAATGCAGTGTCACTATTTAGCAATAGTTTCTTTCCACTCAAAGTTGCTTCTTCTTCTAAATATTTACCAGATTTCTGTAATGCTGCTTTGCAATAAAAAATAAAAAAAGGAAATAAATAAATAAATCTATTACTATTGTAATGCTCTTATGCTATGCTGTTAATAGCTATGAATAGGTGTATAAGGGCAGTTTTCACTATAATTAGTAAATTTATATTAAAAAAGATAACAAAATAGACAATTCTGTGAAATTGATCATGGCGATGTGCATGTGTTTATTATTATTATTATTATTATTATTAGTAGTAGTAGTAGTAGTAGTAGTAGTAGTAATAGTAGTAGTAGTAGTAGTAGTAGTAGTAATAGTAGTAGTAGTAGTAGTAGTAGTAGTAATAGTAGTAGTAGTATTAATGGTGATGTGAAAATAAATAATGGCTGGTATCTACATATACATGTTTTTTTAACACAGATGTAAGAGGAAAAATATTCTAATGTATACTATGAGCATTCACACAAGTAAATACAAAAAAATTGCAATTTGTATTTCTGTTTCAGAAGTCATGTGGTTTATTCAGTGTGAATCAAGGCTCGTCTGCTTTAATGCTGCCATGTCTTAAAACACTTCACCATGTTCACTACACAGTCTATTTAAAGCATTGTTCACTCATGTAGTTCTATAATTATTGGAGGAATGGTGTGTATGTTTTCTGCTGAGACTTGGAGGTCGCTGGCCTCTAACCATTATTTGGGGTTTAGAGAGAGGCCTCACTGGAGCGCAGATCAATCTTTCACCTGGGGAACCACTGCAGCATAGTTCTATCACTGGCCTATTGATTTTTTCATGTGTAAAGCCCTTATGTGCAAGAGGTGTTTTCATGTGGACACCACAGAGGGAAAGCAGCCCTGCAGCACACACACGCACCCTCATTTATTTACGCCTGCAGATACCTGCAGATATAAGAAAATGCACGCATAAGCATATTTAGTGCTTTTTAGATCTCAAACACGCAGACATGCACACACTCCCACATGCATACGCATTTGTAGGTGACACCACATGCCTTACATCTTTTATTCCTTTACAGGTTTTCTTACATAAATTATTTTTTTTATTCTTGCGCTTACACACACACTCCCAGCACAACAATGGAGCCGCCAGCCTTTTTTGTGTGCTCTCAGCCAGTGAAGCATGTCCATATTGGTTCGGGGTGTATCTATCTTTCCCTCAGCCTCTAATCAATAGGAATGAGGTGATCTAAGTGTGAGCAGGAAAGCTGTTATTGCCATTCATACAACCACTGCCTGGACTCGGTTGCATTTATATGAGTTGTTTGATAGTTTTAATGAAGAGCAATGTGATTAGATCTTCCAAGAATAGACTAGACATGTAAGATAAATCAAAAACGAATGAAAATGAAGCTTACAGTAACAGCACTATACACACCACTACAGTGAAACTAACGTGAAAAAGAAAACACAAAGGAATCCATCAAAAGCCAATAATCTCTCTCTCTTTCTCTCCCTCTCTCAGCAACTAGCAGTACATCAGGGCAGTAATCAATACTGCATTACTTTGAGTAGCAGTATACACAATACTCGTCAAATTGATTATTTTCATGCTAAACTGGCAGTTTCTTTTGCTGTGTAACAAAAAAGGCTGCGTGATAACTGCTGTTCAATTAGCTGACCCAGACGACAGGGCCTTGAATAAGACAAATGGCTATTTATTTGCAAAAATAACACATTGCTTTAACAAGACATGAGAAATGAAATGTCAGTGTTGGGGACCCTGCTTAAAAGATGGCTTGTTTTCATTTGGACATTGAGATTTAATGAATATATTTTCCAAAGGCTGCAAAAAAATATATTGTTATGCAGCTCGATAATGTCACATTAGGGATTACTCACTTTTTTAGTGTATCGTGTGTGTCAAGGTTGTTCCTGACACATTCTTCTCATATTGGAGTGGGTGCTGGGTGTATTTCTTTTTTTTCTTTTCTAAGACTGTCAGAGTTGGGCATCTTAAAGACGTCTCCACTAACTGGATGCAAGCATTTACACCGTGCCAAGAGAGTCAAACCATTTGAACAATTAAAAAGTCATTTTCTTAACTGTCCTCCCAGGACCTGTTTTTCCTCATTTTTTTCTGAGGAAACATTAAATTGCTTCAATCAAGCATAACCGTCTCTTGCTTGTGGTGTAATTTGTAGCTCTGTATGCATGGTGTATAGTTATTTGTCATTGTTTTTTTCCTGTAGCACATTTCCCAAATGCTCTGATCAGCGCTTAATACTCCAAATTACCCCTATGTTTCTTACGCTATATGAGGCAGATGTGGATTTGTGCAAGCTACATTATTGTGTGTTTGAAAGGCTAAATTAATTACTAAAAAACAGGACAGAAGCAAACATATGTTGCATAGCACAGTGCAGTGACTAAAATTAATTAGGTATATTTGAGCTGTGACACACCGACAAACAGCATACCGGCACTCTCCTGGCATTGCCTGTAAATCATGAATGTGTAAAGACCTTATATTGAAGCTACAGTATTTTCCATTCCCCTCACTTACCCCTTATTCCTTTCTCCCACCAAATGACCTTTTATGCTCTGAAGTGCATGGCAGCAGGGTCATAGCTGTGATATGATCAATATTCTATTATGATAGTGTGTTAAGCGTGTGGAGGTTTACAACTCCACTATAATAGTGTTTCTGTATCATCTAGTGGCAGTCTGGACTGTGCTGTTGTTCTGGGACAAGGCCTATAGATCCAATTCTTAGCCATTAACTGAAGAAAACACTTCCACTATTCCACTGGCTCATAAGGCAGAGGGCACAAGTGAAGAACTAGGCTACACAAAAGGACTATTTTTCACAGGTCTAAGATCATTTAAAGATTTTCTGCTGTTATAAAAAAAAAAAAAGTCTGAAACCATTCCTGAGGATATGCAAGTTGTAACTGCAGTAACACTATCCTTAAACAACTTTAAATAGATCTCTGTAACCTTGAACCTGACCTCCATCTTTAAACCTAACCCTAACCTGGATTATGACTGGGTCTGAACTGAACATAAATGAACATGCCAAAACCAAAATCTATTTTTTCCCCCAGACTCTCTTGGCTGCACAGAGAAACATGCTGTGTATTTTAGTGGCTCTAGCTAAGCAGCGACGTGAAGGGAAATGTAAAACCCTGACAGAGTCATCAAAGATTCATTTCATTACTTTTACCCACTTGTTCCAATAATTAAATGCTAGGCGTATTTTATCTTGTGTGCACCCACTGACATCCCATTGTTTAAATGTCAAGCCCTCATTTATGTAAAAATAAATAAATAAATAAATAAAATAAAACACAAAAACTTTATACTATGCTATACTTTATATGCTACACAAAGAAGTAATGCAAAGTAATATAATAAAATAAAACAACAATTAAATACATTTAACACACAACTTTTATATTACTGTTGTACAGATACTGTAGGTGATGTACAATGTGCATAAAAAATATAACTATAAACCATTTCAGCATTTCATCATTGTTTATAACATTTGTAAATAAAAATAAACATTTAAATGATATGGACTTTTACTGTAATGTTTTTAAAGAGTTTAATTGGTACATTAATAAAATATTACTATCAACAAATTCTGTCTGTAATTGCAGTATAGTCAGTGCTGTTTCTAGTCTATATGGCTTATATCTGCATAGTGTATATATCTGCAGCCTACTGATTCTGTAGCCAGTAGTATATATTGTTTAATGCAGAGTCTGTGGCCTGTGGTACATTTAATCTTTAGAAGTATATTGTTCAGTTTTTGTAATCTTTATTGACTGTAGTCTGCTGTCTCAAGCATCTGTAGTCGAGTGTGTTAAGAGTGTGCATATCCTCCTGCACGGCACATATCCGTCATCATGTAACCGTGAGCAACTAGCATCCTAATCCCCCTCCTCTGGCATTTCTCCAGCTCACCCTATAAATGAGGTAATTGTCCTTGACTATAAAATTTGCATTTTCAAGACTTAATTGCTATCATTACATTTTTTCGTAATTCTATTAATTTAACAGAATGGGGTATTGGGTTTTATGGTTATCATTTGCATTAAAACAATGCACTCCTAAGTAGAGAAATCCCTTATAGAGAGAGAATAGAGGAGAAGAAATGGAGGCAATACGGGGACATCCGGCGCTTACTCATGATTAAGCTGAAGCATATTAGAGCACAATAGCCATGCAGGACATAGATTCAAAAGCTAGTTTTCATAGAGTTTTCCATTTTTAAGCTTCTGAAGGCATTTGTAGAAAATAGGCCAAGCCTTATCACATTGTGTGAAAGAAGTAAAGCTTGTGTGTTAATGGCAGAGAGAATAGGACCATGGAGCTCTTGTTGTGCAGCCACATTTCTTTGTGCATACATGTGCACAATGTCAGCTTCACTTTGTGTTGCTGCTCCTAAAGAGCGATGCAGAGAATATAAGAGATGGTGCTGAACAAGGGAGGCCGTTTGTCTTTGTACCCTCAACATGACCTTCGCTTTCATATCGCAGAGCTTTCGAGAGATAGAGAGAGAATGAAAATGGAGGGGGCATCTTTAATGCATTTGCTGACCTCTTAAGAGCCTCAGTGCTTCTCTTTTAGTGAAAAAACAGTTCTTCTGTAATGCCATCATTTAAGCCTGATATGACACAAGGCCTTTGCTGGTATTTTTGTTTCTTTAACTGGATATCTGGGTTAGAATGTCTTTATTTTAAAAGAAATTTAAAAGAGTCTGCTTCTTTACAGGTCATACCTCTGATCCCATTTTGTTATTCTGTTTTTATACACTTACACTCTTTTGTCTATGCACTATAGCCAACTGTACTATCTCCAACACAAGCCTTTACTCCTACACATGCTTATGGTAACATGACAACTACTGACATGCACCAGGCTGCTTGGTCATAGCCTGTCCATGCAGGGGGCTAGATTTTTGTGTAGGTGTGCATGTTATGCATATGTGTAGACAATATAATAGGTCATGTCATGAAGATGTGCAGATCAGATCAGCTTTATGGTTTGTGTACATGAATGTGTCTCCACACATGGTTTTGCAGTCTCCACATCTATGTTAATTCTGAGATAGCATAGTCGTAAAGTGACCTGTCATCCTGCGGATACAGCAGCTTCCTAGAGAACATTGATAAGTGTCAAGTCAAGTCAAGGTGATTTCTATTGTGCTTTTCACAACAGACATTGTCTCAAAGCAGCTTTACAGAATTTAACAGTTAAGGTGAACGTATTTATCCCTGATGCCATGGTCATGGTGACTGTGGCAAGAAAAAACTCCCTTAGATGTTATGAGGAAGAAAGCTTGAGAGGAACCAAACTCAAAAGAGGAACACATCCTCACTTGGGTGATATCAAGAGTGTGATTATAGTCTTTAAACAATACAGAACACTGGAGAGTAAGAACTAACATAAGTACCGGAATATAAGATTATGAGAAATGTACTTTCTACAGTCTTATTCAGTCTATTGAGATTATGGAACCAGGAGCTACTGAGCAACTCATAAAATAGCTTAACATTTGCAATCATCATAGATCCAACACCAGCTTCTCCATGCCAGAACCTTTAAACATTCAAAGAGGTCCAATGTCCAAACTCCACATGTAGTGGGTTCCAAATGGCGCTGGTAGGTCTCTAGATGTTTGCTGGGTCATCATCTACTTCTATAAAGGTCCATAATCTTCATGAAGTGGGACGTGACTGGAGCTGGCCCAACCTCAGGATGCCTTGGGATGGGTGAAGAGAGAGAAGCAGGGGAGGGGAATTAAAGGTAGCCGCTGTTCATAATATTAACAAGCACACGTTGATAATGTGCATGTGATCAGATGTACTGGAGCACAAGGTTATGATATGTGCTGTGTGTTATGTGTAGAATTCGCTAAAAAGATACGTCTTAAATCTGCACTTAAAGAGTGTGGAAGAGTGTGTTTGAGCCCCGAACACTGTCAGGAAGACTATTCCAAAGTACAAGAGCTAAGTGTAAGAATGCTCTACCACCTTTAGTGGACTTTGTTATTCTAGGAACTACTAGAATTTTGGAGTTTTGAGATCTTAATGAGCGTGACGGATTGTAGCGTGTTAGAAGACTGGAAAGATACATGCGAGCTAAACCATTTAGGGCTTTGTAAGAAAGTAGAAGTAGTTTGTAGTTAATTCAAAACTTAACAGGAAGCCAGTGTAGGGATGATAAGATTGGAGCTATATCGTCATATTTTCTTAGCTTAGCAAATTTCTAAGGTGGAAGAAAGCTGTTTTTGTAATATGGTTGATATGATTTTTAAAAGATAGGTTGCTAAAATAACCCAGGTCTTTTACTGTTTAACTAGTAGTTACAGAACATCCTTCTAAATGCAGGTTGACATGCTGGAGCTTCTGTGTACTGGTTTTTGGGTCAAAGAGCAAAATCTCTGTCTTATCAGAAATGAATAATAGAAAGTTATGAGTCATCCAATCTTTTAATTATTTGACTCACTCAGTTATCCGAGCCAATTGAGCTGTACTGTCTGCACTGTACTGGTTTTAATGAGATATATAGTTGGGTATCATCAGCATAACAGTAGAAGCTAATCCCATGCCTTCTAATAATACTTACCAAGGAAAACATGTACTGTATATTGTGAAAAGCAGGGGTCCTAGAACTGAACCTTGTGGCACCCCATAATTTACTTGCATTAACCTGGATAGCTCTCCATTTAAATTTACAAAATTGTAACGATCAGAGAGGTAGGATTTAAACCAGCTTAATGCTTTTCCCTGAATGCCGATTTAATTTTGTAAGCGATCTAGGAGAAGATTATGCTCTATTGCAGCAAATGCAGCACATAAGTTCTAGCAAAACTAACAGAGATGTAGCCTTGGTTTGAAGCTAAAAACAGGTCGTTAGTGATTTTAACTAGAAGTGTGTGTTGTGACTGAGGTTAAATAGTTGTGTGGGTAAAATATTATGGTCACATTTGTACTACTGTTATGCCAATAGAGTATTGAAAATATAATTACACCAAATGATGTCACATGACCACAATTGATGTTCAAGCCATTGTATGTGTAAAACTGGCCTCTATTCACCATGGGTAGAACAAGCAATTGTATTTTTTAATAAAATTTAATGAGTATTTATTTCCTGTATTTATACTTTTAAATATTGTAATTTATTTGAAAGTATTTTAGTTCTCTTCATTTAGTTTTTCATGTTTGGCTTGATTTTTCCATTAAGATTTTAATATGAGAAAATTTGAGAAATTTAGAAGATTTTAGTTTTTTCAATAACTTTTATACTTTACTTTAATACAATTTATTCATCAGATTATTGATTTGATGCATGTCCAAATATGTACATGGTTGTAATTGCAGTTTAATGTGCTCTAAAATTTAATACAATTCAAACTGGCTCATGACTATTTCAAATCTTTGTCAAGCAAAAGTAGACATTTATTTTATTTACGTTATTATCGAATTGAATTGAATTTAATATAATTTTATTTATAAATTAAATTTAGCTTAATTTAATGTTTTTTTATATGTTTTTTTTCTATTTTGTATATTTTTTCTTTATTTTATTTTAAATGAACCAGATGCATTTGATCAGTAGTGTAAATGCACATATTGAACACAAGATATTAAAAAAGTATATGTCTCATACACAGAATTCATGATATGGCTAAGTGTGAATGGGGCCAAATGCTGCCTTTATGTATTAGTTTCATAGCAATTTATATTTAATTGTGTTGTGTTATTTCTCTTAATATAGCAGCTGGCAAAGCAGTGTGTCTTGTGTAAATCATCTGGCAAGAATCATGCATCATGTATAACAAAACCAACATGCAAAAAAAAAATAAAAAAAACCCTATATCATAACCGGTGAACTGAATTCCCAAACATCATTCTAAAAAGGAATTATGTCTTGCAAAGCATCCAGCTTAGTTTCCTGCCAGTATTTGTCATGAAAGTGGACATGTACTGGGACGTGTGTGTGTGTGTGTGTGTGTGTGTGTGTGTGTGTGTGTGTGTGTGTGTGTGCGGAACAATTCGTAACCATAACTGGCACACTCAGAGTGTTGGCTGCATTTTGGGCCCGTCAGCGGACTAATGTGCCATCTGTTGCTCAAGCCTTGGCCACAGAAGTGTGTATGCATGTGTGTTTGTGTGAGGTGTATGACAACAAGGGAGTAAGTCCCCAGGCAGCCATGCTACTGTGAGAGAAGGAAGTGTATGTGAAGCATGCAAAGTCAGTGGTTTAGTCACCTGACTCCACTTCCCTCTGCCTGTTCTTGTGCGTGCAAAAATCACAGTTAAGGACTGTGTGTGTGTGTGTGTGTGTGTGTGTGTGTGTGTGTGTGTGTGTGTGTGTGTGTGTGTGTGAGAGAGAGAGAGAGAGAAGAGAGGGCTATTGAGCTGTGGCAGGTGCAGGTCACCTGCTCTCCCTCAGTAATGACAGAGGTGATCTGGAATCTAATGCCCTGTTTCTCACCTGGAGCTTCAGAGGCATTTATGGAAGGCTGCAGCACAGATAAGCTTGTTCTTGCCAGTCATAAAGTGTGTTTTGGTTGGAAGTTGTGATGGTAGTCATGGTGGCACTGGCAGTCTGCATTAATCGGTTGTTGTGACTGACTCTAATGCAGGCTGAAGGTTTTGCGCTGCCTCACGCTCATGTCAGAGATGATTAGCAGAACCTTCTATGAGCTTCCAGAGAGCATGTGCTTCATTAACGCTCAGAGAGCATAACAAAATTGACAGCAGCTTCAAACTTTAGGCTTTACATTCACAATTCCTGCAGTCTTGGAGGTTAACACTTCAGTGCTCATAAACATTCATTGGATAAATGTTGAGGAAGAGCATAAAATACCTAGCATGAGACCGTGCATTTTTTTTTTGCTGTTATTCTGAGCTGAAGAAACACTGATCAAAGTGGGTTGGAAATTATCCCATTTCCTGAGAGAATTAGCATACATGCACACAGGAGCAGCAGTGGTGTGAAATAAAGTGGATTGTAAGCTTAGATGTTTGTGATTGCTTTTGCTCTGTATGTAAAGGTTCACAAATCCTTACACATAGACTTAGCTCCCACAGGTACTGTAAGCACAGGATACGGCACGTGTGAATGTATGTGTGTGCAAATACTATAGTGTAACTGAACCTACCACTAGGTATTACAAAACAATTTTCTTCTTGCTGGTAGTTTTTCAAGCTGTTTATGGAAACAACAAACACACAAACACTTGTAATAACACATTTTACGAAACAAGTTGTTTACCAAATAGAGTTGTTGCAGAATTCAAGTAAAAGCAGAGATGCATTCTTTTTATATCAAATATAAGATACATGTATACATGCAAATATTGTAATATACATTGTGCAGCTCCACAACTGTGATTGTGTATGCTAATCATTTAATGAAACCCTGACATTTGAGTATGATAGTTTTGGGGGTATTTTCAAGTCAAGTCAAGTTAATTTTTATAGAAATAAATTCCTTATTCTATATTCATTTCATACCAGACATTGTCTCAAAGCTATTACCCTATTTTTCAGACTATAAACCGCTACTTATTTCCCACGTTTTGAACCGTTTTGAAGCGGCTTATTTATGAATTTTTCCTGGGGTTTTCCCAGTTTCACAAACTTCAAGCCAAAAAACTGAACCCCATAACATTAGACCAATGAAATCTCCAAACGGAAAGAAAAAATGCACCTCACCTGTGTTCTGAGCTGCACGGCATCAGGAGAAAAAAAGTTTTTCTTAAACGCACGGCGATGCCAAAAGATAAACTCGCTAACTCCAGTTGCAACAGAAATCATATAAGCACAGACAGGTTTCCAAATCTCGTGCTTTTTTATTTTTCTTGGCAACAGCGTTACGGGTTAGTCAAAGAAACTTAGAAATGAGCATCAGAAAAGAATAAGGACATATTCCTCGTCTTGCACACATGCAGTAATACTGGAAAAAATGCGGCAGCAGGCTATTCCCAAAATACCGCTATACTCCTAAAGGAAGCGCAACATATTTCGCCCGTTACACTGTGTAACAGACACTGTCTTTCGTTAAAGCCTGTGTAAAGTTCATTAGTTTCAGTGTAGACAACTGCAGTTTCTAGACAGGTGCAGCTTATTCATGTTCAAAATAAAAATATTTGTAAAATTCAGTGGGTGCGGCTTATATATCGGTGCGCTTAATAGTCCGGAAATTACGGTAATTCTCCAGAGAATCAGTTTAATCCAACACATCCCATTTCAGTCCTGTGTTCTCTCAGATCAGCTGATACACACACACACACACACACACACACACACACACACACACACACACACACACAAACACACACAAAATATAAAAAATTCAATAATGAAACCTATATTGTTACATCTGGATACATATTTTTGTCCTCATTTGTTGAAACAGAAGCAACATATATGTTATTATTTTTATTATTTATAGTTACACCCAATTTTGCATCAATAAACACCATGATTTCTGCATTAATGCACTTCTGAATGACTTATGGCAGGCATGAGATTTTGTGTATCACAAAAGCAAATCAGTGAGGTAGATCATAAAGACCAAGTTGCAGATCTCATTATTTTTCATAATGCACAAGTTCACTGTGAAGCTTGTCCTTTTCTTGAAGGACATTTATAATACACTGTGGATATTCAGTGTACAGTCTACAATAAGGCTCAAATTTTATTTGAAACTACTGTATGAAACCATGCGTTGTTCAGGCATAGGAAGGCTCCTTATGTATAAATCAATTAAATCTACCTGTAAATAATTTGCTGCATATATAATTAGGTTATGCAAGCCAGAGGAGAAAGAAAAACACAGACCCATGCACATACACACTTAGTAATCTCAGGTATTCAACACATTGGGCAAAAAAATGGGGATTATAGCATTGACTTGCTGCATGCGTGTGTGTGTGTGTGTGTGTGTGTGTGTGTGTGTGTGTGTGTGTGTGTGGGCAACAATACCACACACAGGCCCCACATTGCCCTCAGCAACTCAGTAAGGACTCTTGATAAGGAGAATTAGTCAAAACTTGGGAGCTGCCAGTCTGTGCCAATTAAACTTTAATCTGGGGCTGAAACAGGCACAAATAAATTAAAGCCTTATGAGAGGCAATGTGTGCTGCCCTGATAATGCTGGATTGAAGCTTCTCCCGGGTGTTCAGAGTCGTCAGCTGCACTGAGGGCAGAAGAAATCAAGGCACACAAGGAATAAGCTACTTGAAAAGTTAGCTATATCCAGAACACAGTGAAACACATGCATGTTCACAAGTGCATTTGTGCATGCATGTGGTTAAGATGGGAGCTGCCTAGCTTACCATTAGCTGCGTTAGACATGACTCTGTAGAAGATATTCTCTGGTAAAGAAAAAGCGCATTGCAGCAAGCTAGGTAATTGTAGTAGCTTCCATCAACAGGCTAGTGATCAGATAGATAGATAGATAGATAGATAGATAGATAGATAGATAGATAGATAGATAGATAGATAGATAGATAGATAGATAGATAGATAGATAGATAGATAGATAGATAGATAGATAGATAGATAGATAGATAGATAAAGTACACATAATTCACTTATATAAAACGGTTTTGTTCTATTATTCTTATGTTTGGAAAGCTGCTTTGAGACAATGTCTATTGTGAAGAGCGCTATAGAAATTATCTTGAACTTGAACACACATAAATACATATATTAATACTGAATACAGTAAAACAGCATAACTGGTACATGTATTTTTTCACTTTTTTTCAAGGAGAAAAAGTTAATAGTTGTGCACAGTTTTGATTTGCACTATATATGCAATACAGGGAGCAGGGCAAACTTGCTCACAAAACTTTAATTCAATCTAGATTTTAATTCTTTAAAAAAAAAGAATGCAGTACAAGTAAAATCCTACAATTATTGTAAATGTTTTGTTTCTTTAAAATAACAAATAATTTATCATTTAATCATTCATATTAATGATTACTAATTATTACTAATTATTATGATACAAAATATAAAATCATTATGACTAATTAGTAATTGATTAAACAATTTATAATAATAATTAATAATTATTACTTATTATTGTTATTATGGTTTTTTTTATCATATTAATAACATTGAATGCATGAAGATTGCCAACAAATATCTTACCTTTTGACTGGATACTAGATGTATCATGCATGTGTGTGTAATAAAATTAATTCTGTGTCTGTGGCTTTTTGCCTTGGGCAGTAAGAGCAAATTCAGTTTTGTATTTATAATAGATCAGAAAGCTGTTCATGAATAATACACATTCTGGGAGTCAGAGTTCTTATTGCTGATGTTGGTTGGTCTTTGGCCACTATCAGAGTGAACAAGCAGTATTGTGATAATCCATTGCTGATGAATTCAAGGCTAACTCGCCTTAGCTAAGTTCAGCTAATTTTCAGACATGGGTCGCCTCCATAATTGAGTTTCCAATAACATTATGATTATTCTTACCCTCATGGTAATTGAATTCATGTTTGAATTTTTTTTCCCTTTTCTGTATCACTGCAATATCCTAGATGGAAGTTTTTTTCAGCAAGGCACCAAATCTTCATGCAAATGTATTGTAATCACACATCCCAGCTCACTTAACTTGATTTTGTCTATTATTGCACACATTTCCCCTATAATAAATGACTCAGAGTTTGATGCTTATGAGAATGAAGTAAATTATTATCACTGATTGTTTTTTTTTAGGAAGATTCAGGAATGTTTTTTCACATGAGCAAATCCAGCCTGTGCCCTATGTGCCTTGAAGGTATGATGTAAAATGATGGAAAGTGAGAGGGAATGGAAAGATGCATATAAAAGATTGTACTTTTCTCTGTATATATATATATATATATATATATATATATATATATATATATATATATATATATATATATATATATATATATATATATATATATATATATACAGGGAAAAATAATTTTTTTGCAAATAATTTATATATATATATATGTCTATATGTCTATATGTCTGATGTCTATATTATTTGCATAATGCAAATGTGCAAAAAAAATACAAATATCTATATCTATATCTACAGTACAGACCAAAAGTTTGGACACACCTTCTCATTCAAAGAGTTTTCTTTATTTTCATGACTATGAAAATTGTAGAGTCACACTGAAGGCATCAAGGGCTATTTGACCAAGAAGGTGAGTGATGGGGTGCTGCGCCAGATGACCTGGCCTCCACAGTCACCGGACCTGAACCCAATCGAGATGGTTTAGGGGTGAGCTGGACCGCAGAGTGAAGGCAAAAGGGCCAACAAGTGCCAAGCATCTCTCGGGGAACTCCTTCAAGACTGTTGGAAGACCATTTCAGGTGACTACCTCTTGAAGCTCATCAAGAGAATGCCAAGAGTGTGCAAAGCAGTAATCAAAGCAAAAGGTGGCTACTTTGAAAGAACCTAGAATATGACATTTTTCAGTTGTTTCACACTTTTTTGTATATAATTCCATATATAATTCCACATGTGTTAATTCATAGTTTTGATGCCTTCAGTGTGAATCTACAATTTTCATAGTCATGAAAATAAAGAAAACTCTTTGAATGAGAAGGTGTGTCCAAACTTTTGGTCTGTACTGTATATCTATCTATCTATCTATCTATCTATCTATCTATCTATCTATCTATCTATCTATCTATCTATCTATCTATCTATCTATCTATCTATATATATAAATACCCCAATGCACATGTGTTGCATAATGCAAAGAATATAGACATCAGCACTGAACAGCATTATAAATGAGAGCGAGAGCGAGAGAGAGAGAGAGAGAGAGAGAGAGAGAGAGAGAGAGAGAGAGACACACACAGACTAATTTTTCAGCATTCTGGGGCATCATGGCCTAGGTGCTGTTGTGTTGCTGCCAGTTTCAACCCCCATGGTATTCAGCTGTGAATTTTTCAAACCATCAAAGAACAGAGGTGGTTCAGGCCCAACAGAGAGCATTCTTTAGCATTAGAAACAGATGCAGGCTGAATGTGAAGTGAATTTTTTTTGTCTACGTATTGGTGCGAGCTGAGCGAGAGAGAAGAATGGGGAATAGATGAGTGGGCAGTTAGTGGCAGCATGATGATAGGCAGATGTTCACAGTTGTCTGAACTGTCATGTTGCCAGTGTTTGGCTGACTGGTACGCTCTTTAAAGCTGAGAGACACAGAGTCTCCACTCACAACACTACAGAGCTACAAACAGCATGCACAGAAAATCACTGTATTCCTCTGAAAAAGTGGGATTTAGTATTTTGTGTGTGTGTGTGTGTGTGTGTGTGTGTGTGTGTGTGTGTGTGTGTGTGTGTGTGTGTGTGTGTGAGTGTGTGTGTGTGAGTGAGTGCGTGCGTGCGTGCGTGTGTGTGATTGTCATACAGCCTCGGTCATCTCTGCTGAGGACAGAGTTACGTTAAATTAAGCTGGCTTTATTGATTTATTGATTAATTGCCTTTGGAATGATTGAATATAATAGGTCTTTTATTTCTTCGAGTGAATAATCGTACTCAGAGAAGAACAGAGGGGGATGGAAAGCAAGAGAGAAATTGGGAAAACTTCTCAGCAAAACATGACAAGCGAATGAGAACCCTATCTCATTTGCATATGCTGACATTTTCCGGAAAATATTTCAATGTTGGCGGAGACATAATGAAATCCTGCCAGCAGCCCGTTATGGAATAATATTACCATAAAGGTAACCTATCCATATCCCCCTCTTTCCCTTCGTCCTCTCCTGCCACATTCACTCTGTATGCAGGATTATTTTTCTTCTGTTTCCTTAGATTTGTCAGGCCCCGTGCTGATGCAGTGAACAGCTCCTTTCTCTTTCCCAGGCTAATTGTGAATTGCAGAGAAGAATTTGTTAGTGGTGACACCTGGCAACCCATTGGGAATTCATCTCATTATCGGCCAATGTCCAAGAACATCAGACATTATTAGCTGTCATTAATCTGCAATAGGTATGGTGGGAGAAGAAGGGAAAGCATGAGGGAAAACAGGATGAAAGAGTGATGGAAGAAAAGCAATAGAGTATTTGGGAAGAGGCAAGGCACTGGGGGTCGAAGTTCATCATTGATGTTAAAGGGTATTCAAGGAATTCGAATCTTATTGACCATAATGGCTTAATTTCTCAGTATTGGATTTCCGTATTTCAATAATAAAATAAACAATATTAGAAAAAAACAGAATTTTATGTATGAAAAGGGGGTCGCTATGACATTTAAAATGAGTAGGCATGCAGTCCTTTGCTGTGTTCCATGGATTTTTAGCACCCGGGCTCCCTAAAATGTTTGAAGGAGGCTTTGTGTAAAATTTTTGTGCCATTGATTCCTCTTTATGCCAGTAATCCATTTGAAATAAACCATCTCTGACAGGCTTAAAGTAGATTTCCTAAATGTATAGAGGTGGCATGCATTCCTCTCTTGCTGCGCTCTACTGTTTTTAAGTACTTGATGAACACTGTGTTTAATTTGATTCAGCATCGTTTGGCTGTTTTTCCACCGCAGCCACGCCTGAAGATGGCTATATGCAAAACATGATAGGATTACAGTGCCTAAGTACGTTTTCATGGATGAAGGGTTAAAATGTGGCCCACTTGCCATGGTGAGTGTAAGACAGTCTTAAGCATGCAGAAGCTCTGCTTCTCTTCTCTCTTTCTTTCATTAGGAGAGTTTAGGCAAAAGTAGTTTAGGCAATGTCCTGCAGACATTGCCCCACTCTTTGAGCTTAGCCTGTGCTCTTGCCCTAATGATTAAACGTCCCCTTATAAAAAGGTCTATGGCGCAGCCTCCTGCAAATTGTGTTTCCTCTCTGAGCCAATTGAGTGTGGTTTATGTGAACTGCTGGAAGTGCCTTTGAACTCTGCTTCCAAAGCTGCCAGTGCAGGGTCACAGGAAAAAGACTGTCGCAGACATTAAAAATCATTCCACATTGAAGGGAAATCGCTTCACAGAGAAAAGAAAGTTAGCCTAGGAGCATGAAGCATATGTACTTTCCTTTATTGAAAAGTGAGTTTGTAAATGTTTTTTATTACATTACAATATGTTTTGATACGGTTCTTTTACATTTTTCCCATTGGTTTTTTAGAAGATCTATATATTTTATGGAGCACAGTTCAGATTTCATTGTCACTTTACTGGGCCCTAAAACATTGTTTGTCTGTAAAACTGCATGTTAAACCAAAATTGTGCATAGACTATATGTTTGCTATTCTGAATAAATAGCTAATGAAAATGATTTAATATCACCTTTTATAAGCTTTAAAAGAACAATACATCATTTGATATTTATGATGAATGAGTCTAAAGAAGTTGGGGTTGCAGAATAAAAAAACTAAATAACAAAAAAAGAAAAAAAACAGTGTCAGTCAGTATCTGATATCAGTATCTAAGATGTTTTGTTTCCTCATCTGTAAGTTCAAATATAAAACAAATATAGTTTCTTTTAAATAAATATGGCTCTTGGGTTTTTTTTTTTTTTTGAGAGGTTTGGTGTCTTCTTTGCTCTTTTGTTTCTTTGGCCCTTTAAGGGAAAATTCAATGCCAAGAAAATATGTTTGATCACGGGAGCTGGCGAAGGCTTACTGTGGCTGCTCTCGAATGGCATTGGCCCCTGTCCTTAAACCCAATAGGATTGCTTTTGAGAGTCACAGGCGTGAAAACACAGCTCCTTCTCCAGCTAAAGCTTTGAAAGGTCTCAGTATAAATCCTCACTCTCCTGCCTGACCCCCTTCACACACACACACACACACACACACACACACACACACACATGGACATGTTCATACAGTCGCACACCTAATTATGCACACACAATGCCATAAATCTAATGCTCCTTCATGAACTGCAAGAGCAGAGTACATAAAAAATGTGATGCGGATTTGCATACAAACATACTTATTCTAAATCCCTCTCAGAAGTTGTAAATGATTGTCTCATTCTGAAATACATTTCACCAAATTGTATTTAGGCATGTTTATGAATTCTATTATGCCATAGGTTTGATCATATTTTGTGGACAGTGATGGCTTCCCTTGTAGCCGTTTACAGAGGCAAAAGGTAAGAGAGCACAGGCGACGGAGAGAATAGGCCTGAAGCGTTAGATTGTGTCATTTGTTTTAGACAGGCTGTGATTCCTGCTAACGCCTTGATGGTAGGCTGTCCATTCTTCTAAGATGGATTCTCAGTGGTCTCCTTGGTAAAGGTAATTCAATAAAGCCTATCACATGCTATCCTAATACCTACACTGATTTACAGTAGGTGTGAAGAAAAACACACTGAAACACTATCTGCTTTATCTGGTTAAATAACTAAATTGTAAATTTAAGAATTTAGGATATTTTCTAAATAGAATCATACTGTCTGTCAATAGCCTAATGCACTAACTATAATCCTTTTGTACTGCTAAACAAACAGGATGTTCTGTATGTGTATTTAATTTTCAATTACAATATCCAACAAAGTCCAATAATAAAAATTCTATTACAATTTAAACAATTTATAAGATGAATTATATGGAAAACTTTAAGCAGATAAGGTTTGAATAAGAACAGGTATAGCAAGCAGATTTATTAATTCCTGCTGTTTGTATTTGTTATAAATTCCCTATGAGCTCAGGATGCTACACCGTGACACATGTTTCTCTGCTGAAACACTGGGGTAAATAGCAGTTGTAAGGCCGATGCTTTCTGCAGGTGTTGATTACAGAGCCACTGTTGTAGTACTCTTTACCTGGCTCTCCTCCAGCTGTGAGCCATGTGGGTTCCCGCCATGTGCCTCTTGTCTGGAGGACAAACTGTCGAGTGCAGAGGTCATAAACATTTCAAGAGTTATAAAACTTTCATTAAGTTCTCACGATATCTTTCCAGCATATGACCTTTCCTGATCCTTGTTCTTTTTTCGTTCTCTCTTACTAAACCGCCTAGAAAAAAAGAGGTTGGGGTTAAAGTGGTGAGGGAACAAGTCCCCTCTTTGTGGCATGCAGGCTTTTTCAAACTGTCTTGGCCTCTTGACTCGTACTAATCCAGTGATCAGAGCTTAGAAAGTGGCAAAACAAAGGGCTGTTTTAATGAGATTGGTACAACAGGGGCAAATGTATTGGGGGATGGGAGTGCCACAAATAACCGTACTCTGCCCGCTCCTTTTTTTTTCCAAAAAAGGCCTTTCACCACCAGCTCTAAGCCAGTCTGTATGAGAGTGAAAAAAAAATCAAAGGACTGTCATCACTCCAAAAGAGTCAGGGGGACGGAAGATATGAAGTAAGATCATTAAAGTAAGAGTTTTTCCACACAAAAAGAACTTTTAAAAAAGTCTAAATTCCTAAAGAAGTACCAAACATAGCTGGCAATCAAGGAAATGCTGTTAATTTGCTACTGAAATCTCAGTGTAAAATCTGCAAAATTGGTAGTCGTTATAGCAATGTCCATACACAATTAAAATAGCTAAGTAAAGACAAATCTTGACAATTAATTTAAAACCACTAAAGATAAATGTAATTATTTTTGGTAGTCATCTTAAATTTATAAATTGAAACTGTTCTGCAGTTATTTCAATTAAACATGTTGTTAAATGCTTTAATAATATTGATGATAATAATATTAATAATAATAATAATAATAATAATAGCAATTATTTGTGTTATTTTAATAATAAAATGATAGTAATAAAAAATATTACAAAATGATAATAAACATTACCCAATTATTATTTAGTAAGTTTTAATTCTTTGTATTACATTGCATTGTATTTGTTTCTAAATAACTACTGTTTTTGAAAGGGATTTCATTAAATAGCACTCCAATCCTTTATTTTAGCATAACACTGCTAAGACACAAAACACAAGACTTGTGTTCACTACAGAGAAACAGAGAAACAGGAAAAAATATTGAGTGGTACTCAACTACAGAAAAATACAAGGACCATAAAACAAAAGGTAAATTTGGTATATTAAATATATTGGTGTTCATATATTTTCACAAACATAAGAAGTCTTAAAAGGACGTAAATACGTATAACATTGCCTTTCACAGCTCTGTGATGCTTCTTGGTGCTGCTTGAACCTTAATTTCAATTGCTATTTAAGAAATGGGGGAGAGGAATTAAACTTCTCAGTCATTGTGTTGATAACCATCAGACTCTAACCCCATTATCAGGCCTGGGTCTTCACACCCTGGATCTGTTCCCTCAGGCTATTGGCCGAACACTCACCCAGGCTCTCTTAGACTGACGAATGACACCCCACAATAGAAGGAGAAACCTTGCTTGACCTTCCCCTTCCCCAATATTGCTCCTAATACAGAATGTGTTAGGACCACACATCCCCCTCCCTCCTCTTATGACCTCGGCCTCGTTCTCTTATCTTCCTCCTATTTTGAGGAAATGGAAGTGACTTAATGATGTTTGTTTTTAAAGGCATTAGCAATTTTTTTCCATCACACATTTTATGGGAGATATAGCAAACACGGTCACACTGCTAAATTCTGGAGATCACCATTTGTAATTGTCATAACCCAAGGAGACATTTCAAGTTTCTTTGCCTGTTTCTAATGGTCCTCATCATTGTATTGTCCACAGCTGTTTCCTTCAAGTCCTTAAATTTGCTTGCAGCAGAAAATAAAGTGTCTGCATCCTTTACTGCACTGAAATTTCCGGCCAAGTACTTAGAACTTGTAGGTGCTCTGTAGTTAACTGTTGTAATTAACAAGAACTCAAGTAATCAGCCACGCAAAGTATGTCATTAAATGGCATCCCTGTTGATTAATTCAGTCCTTGTAATGGCGAAATAAATGTCTGCATGTCCTTAAAGACCCTGCTTAATCTAATCTTTTAAAGAAGCAGGACCTAAAAAAAGGAAATGTGATGGTGGTTCACATGTATGTAATAATAATGTGTTGTGGAATAAAAAAAAAAGCACAGAGTGAACTGATTTAACAGCAGCTGGAACTATTTGAGCTTTTTCTAAGATCGTGAGTACAGACTGGTTAAGACTCTATTAACTAAATCCTTTTTCTCACTAATAGGGAGAAAAGAGTGGATAAACGGTTGAGTGGAGGTCAACAGCGTCTCAGTAAGTGGTAGTGGAAAGAGGATTAGTTAGATTGAGGAGCCTCCTGTTGTAAGTCCCCTTGCATAATTCAGCTCACAGGGTGATTAATTATTCAGTGGAGTACATATTTGTCTTGGTAATTTTATATCTGAAACCGTGAAAATGTTTGAATTAATCATGGGAATCAGTCACTTTGATTCAGGCTGTCTTGCACCACATCCAGCTGCACAAGTCTCCTTAACCCACTGTCTAGGAAGCATATGCTTGTTTTTTTTTTTTCCAAGAGGAAGGGGCTAAGTCTCTGAGGAGTGCTCTAACAAAAGGGACATAATATCAGGCCCTCAGACGCATGCAATGACTTAAACGTTCCATTGTGTTACTTGTGAATGGCAGTCTATTGGGCGGCCCGGTGCGAGAGGCGAGGCTGTGTTGTCTATTAGCCACATGATTAAGCAGATGACACGGTGGGGCCATGCAAGGTAAATAAAGGCAGCCTTCTGCTACTTCCTGCACTGTGACACATGGAAGAGGCCTCGACTAGAGCTGCCAGACTGCTCTCGCTCTGGTGGATCACAACAGCTGAGCAAGACAGAGAGAAAGACATAGAGAGAAAAACACACAGAGAGAGAGAGAGAGGGGGTTTGATTAAAAAAGGATGAATAACACTGTCATGGTCTATGTCAGGTGTTAAGTATCTCATTGGCCAATTTGCATGTCAAAGAAAAGATTGTGACACTCACTTCATCTGTGTGTGTGTGTGTGTGTGTGTGTGTGTGTGTGTGTTTGAGAAAGGCTGAGAGGAGGGTATATTCACTTTATATTTGCATTCACATTCACTAGCTTTTAGTATAACATCATTAATAAAAAAAATGTTATTAAAACGTACAGTCCAGCAGAAAACAAATTACAGTTTGTGAGACAAATGAATGTAATGAATTGCATGTTTGCATCTTATTGGTCCAGCTGTACTTATCTTTGGAACAATAACAGAAACAGCATAAAGGAGGCAATTCATGACACTTTTTATAGTTTGTTCTGGCAAAACCTAACTTTAATAATAACTTCACCCAACATATAATAATATAAGGCAAATTAATTAACTATGTTAATTGTATTCATTTTTGGGTCTTTGCCACTACTGTTACTATTGAGAGCACTCATTCACCTTGCTTGTCTATCATCCATCTACTTGGCACTGTTTACAAGCTCTCAGAGGCATTCTCCTTGGGCTGGCTTATTTAATAGGGCTGTAAGTATTGTCATTCTAGTTTTAATGATGATGAGAGGCTAACCTTAGCGTGCTCTTGTCTGTTCCTTACACCCTCTTCGTCGTGGGACATTCAGGTAACTAATCTGCCTTTAAATATGTCTCCAAGGGAACGCTGCTAATTAGCACTGAAATTTACTGCCTTCACTTTTATTGACTTGTCCTACTTCTCCGATAATTAACTAATGAGTGAGCTAATGAGCTATGTCATTCACTCATGCTGCTCAATTAAAGTACAGAATCAATTATTGAAAATAGTTTTGCATTTCTGCCACATCACACTGTGTGGACAAGTGCCAGTAAGAAGAAGAGTGGATGAGAATGTCTGGGTAAAGTTTAGACAAGGTGCTGTATGTGCTCTCTCTATTCTCTGGAAAAGGAAGAATTTTAACCGTGTATAAATGTGGCTGCTGCATGGTATTCTTATTAATGTAAATTGATGATTGCAACATATTGTAGTATTTTGGGGTAATATTCTAAGAAATTACAGGCCAAATTTTGCAAACATAAAATACATCAGATTCATGTATGAGGTGATAGTGGAGAATATTTATCAATGAATCCTTTGTATTTAAGGAACATGTCAGCTGAGTTTTTACTTATTTCTTTTTTTATTATTTATGTATCATCCAGTACACTGAGGCATAGAAAATCCTTCTTTGTAAACAGTGCATTAAACAGCTAATCCAAAGCTCTGTAAAAACACAGGCTTCATTAAAGGAAAATAATTAGATGGTCTCACTCCCATGTGCTTTCACAGATAATCAACTCTTTGTCTCCTCGTTCCAGTTCACACTGGCATCATTCACCTAGATTATGTTTATAGCAAAATCAGTGTGCTAATGTGCCATGTGTTAAAATTAAAGTTAGACAGTTGCAGCACAAGCCCTGAACTTAAACACGCTTTCTTTAGCGCTCAGGACATCATGTGAATGATTTTACATGCTCTGTGGTTTTTCTGTGTGTTATGCTGAGCAAAAAAGGACGGGCAATGACAAACGGAATATTGATATGCATGACTTTATTTGTAGTTAAAAAAGATCATTATTATATAACTATTTTATAATATATCAGTTATATAATTATATAACAGCACTACTGGGATAAGACTACACCCAATAGTGTCTACAAGTCCAGGCAGTGTACAGGCAGACAGTTGCACAATAACCTCATTTTAAAGGCCATGTCCACAAATATGTTAGATTACTGCCACAGCATACCGCTCACTTGCTAAAAGAAATGTTACTCTATAAGTGTAACCTTCACCATTATATATGCACTACCTTTCAGTCCAGTTGATCCAAAACACTTTAATTCAGGTAAATGTCACCCTGGAAGTATGCATGCATGGAGTTTATAATGTATTCTGCTAGCAGCTGGAATAAAAAGAGAAATACAGAAAGAAAGAAAAAATTATATATATATATATATATATATATATATATATATATATATATATATATATATATATAGAGAGAGAGAGAGAGAGAGAGAGAGAGAGAGAGAGAGAGAAAGGGAGAAAGGGAGAAAGGGGATAAAGAGGGGTCAGTCCCACCATACTTCCTTTTGTAGAATTCACATGCATAGCACTATTAAACCCCTTTGGATAATTGAGGCATTAAACATGCCTATATTTTTGCTTAATTAATTATTAATTTAATGACAGGACGAGGCTGTAAAAATCACTAATTAAAATGCTTGCTATCATCAGAGCAGTGCTACAATTCATTCACTAACCGCCATCTTTGGATTTTTTCTTTTATGTGCTCTGTATTAATATTCTAATTCATGCCAGAGGTTGTATTGGTGTGTTTGGTGGCACTAAGATGATTTGATAGCTTTGCAGAAAGATACAAAAACCAAGGATATAAAATTCATCATGACAGCAACCTTGGAGCTCTATATATGGGGAAATATATAGCACAACACCATGGACACAAAGTCTTGAGATGACATGCTGCCACAATTTCAGAGTGGCTACAGCTAGATTAACACAAAAGCAAATGGGTTGTAGTATTCAGAAACAATGCTGGGATTGTGGAACTATGAATATAAGAAAATAGCTAACCTTTTGAGGTCTTTCTTAGGATTCTGCTTGCATTCCTTGTAGTGTTAAGAATCATGGCGATATAGCAATAATGTGAGTAATTCCAGGAAATTTAGTATAAGGTCAAACCTTTAATCAGTGGCGCAGTAAAAAATGGCATCACTTCCATTATAATCTATTAGGGTTGTGCATGTTCTGGTATCCCTGCCCTTCCACGATGCACCATTGATTGCACTCCATTATTTCACCCTTGAATGAAGTGCTAAACTTCAAGTTGTGATGAAACAATGAAAAGGGTTTCTGGCCTGTTTGATGGTGTTCTGTTTGTTTACACGTCTGAATTTTCATTATTATAAAGGTTATTCACTTAATATGCCGATTATTAAAATTCTTGATTGAATGCTTTTCATACTATATGTTAATATACATTCACGCATAAAATCACACAAATAAATACTTGTAATAACAGATACAAAGATAAGATAAATGATATGGCATGGATTGTGAACATGACCAGACCAAAGTGACACTTTAATTAATAACTGTTGATCTCCTGGGATTTTTGTAAACATTAGTAAAGGATGTGAAAACCAATTGAACATACTGGTGTTCTTTAACCTTCACAATCACCAAATAGGTGTAGTAGTAAATAGTAACATAAAGTCTTTTAACAAGAATTGGCCTTTAGCCTATAGTGGAAATCTACCGTGCTAACGGCACATTAATCACAGCCTTGCTGATGTTGAAAGATCATTGTTATGAACACACAGCATACACAGGCCTTAGAAATGACTTTACATGCTATCCTTGTGTCTTTGTGGGATAATAGGAAGATACCTTTTTTATGTAATCACATAGCTCAAAGACAAGGGGAATATGGATATTTAGCCTTACTGTTATAGTCATGAGGATGTGGCCTGTATTTGAGGTGGCAGATAATCTTTGGAGTGAATATCATGCCCTTTAAGACACACAGGATTCCCCACATGTACACAAAACTAATTCAGCAACAAGTTGGTGGCACAGAAAGAAGTGAACATTAATGAAATTTTAGCCTTAGCATATATCTATTAAGACAAATGTCTAGTAAAATCTTTACTGTTACAGCTAAAAGCATTATGCCACTTTTAGCTGTGTTCTGACTATTCAAGCCTTTTGTATTATGTCTCCATAACTAATAACCTAGTGATTGAGCTGTGATCTATTGTAGTAATGGTAAACATTTGTATGAGAATGTGTAAAGACTTGTATCATGCAGAAAATTTAGAAGATATTTGAGCCACATACTTGGAACTGGGAACACATGTAAACAAGGCTGGTTGAACTTAGTCACATTGTATTGCCTATTAACTCTGCTGTAGAATGTAAATTGTGGATCGCATCTTAGCATGTGCCCTTTGGGACTGGTAGCTTCTTATATGTATCATCTTTATAAATCTAACCAGCCATTTCCAGGCTCCATGCCAATCGTGCCCATGTATGAACATAACTAGGTAATCAGAGGATGAGGTAATTAATCAGTGTTTACTTGTGTGCTTTTATGTTTCAAACTCTTAGGCTGTTGAACTATATTTACACTAATCAGTTGAATACTATAACAATTATCAGTGGAATCTAAACACCTATTGCAGTGTCTATCTATCACCTTTCTATGCCGCAATATTCCCCAATTAGAGTATTATCGTACATTACTTCATCAAAGGCTAAAGTAATCAAGATTAATCTTGCGAGCTGACACGCGCCGTTTGCTAAGGCTTACACAGTACAATTGCTCAGGGCAAGCATCATTACGAAATGCAATAAAATTAGGCAAACTGATTATATTTCAAAACTCAGAAGCAAAATAAAACACAATTTGGGGGCACAATTAGAGTGTCGTGCTCATTGAGCACCAGACATTATGCGGTGTAGCAGTAGCTGGGCAAACTACATGGGGAGAAATTAGCTTACAGATCCAGAGTGAGCTTGCAAATTAAATCCTTACTGTTGGTTTTGACACTGACCTTAGCCTGACTATCTTACACAAAGTAATCCAACATTAAATAATGTTTTTTTTTTAAATTGATATTAGTTAAAAGTCTATATTGTGTGATCTATATATTGTATAGTATGAGCTTGTGCCTATCATTTGTGATTTGCTTCCTTTTTCAGATTTTTTTAAATACTCTTCAAGACACTGTTTGAATCTCTGTTTAATATTAGCATTGTGCTTAAGTGTAGTCGTAAGGAGGCAAAGTTGCTTGCCAGTTGCTAGTTTTACATTTAACAATTCACAAACAGCCAACAGCATTATTATTATTATTATTATTATTATTATTATTATTATTATTATTATTATTATTATTATTATTATTTAAAGCATACACAGGAAAGGTGACAACAAGGCTTTTTTTTGTCAAAACCTTGAAATAGTAATATAATATATTAAAACCTGTACATTTTAGATATTAAATAATCAAATACACTTATTAAATTAGATTCTCTCTCTCCTATATATATATATATATATATATATATATATATATATATATATATATATATATATATATATATATATATATATATTAAGTGTGATTAACGCAGCGTACGTTTGTTTGACCATTTTTTTATTACAAATATAAATAAATATAAAAGAGGCGAAATTAAAACCTTCAACGCAACACACATTTATTTATGACGTCCTTTCTTTACTCAGATATAAAAAAAAAAATGAACTGAAAAAGACATTTTAATCACTAAGCATTGCCTTCCCAGACAATTTCAGCATTGACCTCTCCTCAGCCTCACTTACTGCAAACTGAGGGAAAGCAACTGCAACCGGAACATAATTCTTAAAGGATCCACGAACCATATTTAACAATTAAAACAACCATTTAAAAAAATCTACATATAACTATAGAATCATAATATCTTGTAAATAAATGTGTGTTGCATTGAACGTTTTAATTTAGCCTCTTTTATATTTATGAATCTATATTTTTTATAAAATTGTCAAACGTTAATCGCATGTTATTAAATATATATATATATATATATATATATATATATATATATATATATATATATATATATATATATAAATAAAAGTATATATATATATATGATTCACAATCATTCAGCTGACAACTCAAACATAAACCTCACATAAACCTCAGTCAAATTTAACATCCTTATTTACCTCATTCAAATCGCCCCACTTCTGAAACCAAACTCAAATCTCTTGCCCCAGGAATGTTGAATTTGATCACTAATCAAATCTGCATATCTTCTTGTCATGGTTGTTTTTGAATAATTTTTCTAAAACATATTATTTTAATCATCCCCAATTTGTCCGCGGGTAACCCCTTTCTTGTACATATACCTCCAGTGATGGGGTGGCAGCAGGGGAAGAATAGTTAACAAACTCCTGAATGATTGATGGACTAATTTCAAGCCCCGGATAAAGCAGTTTTCTAAGTCTGTTGATTCTCCATTTATTAGCTAATAGAAACATTTATCAAAAAGTCGTATTTTTTGCTTAAGCAATAATTGCATTTTTAAATCCTCATTAGAGCTCCCATGCATACATAATCCAATTGGATGAAAATGCAGAACTGAAGTGAAGCATTAATATGGAACTTTTCATAAGAGATAAAAAAAAAGAGGAAGTTTCTGCAAGTTGACATACACTGAATAGTCTTATTTTGTTGCTGTATATTTTAGGGATCATTTGCAGGATTCTCATTCAGCCATCCCTACTAATTATTGGGTTTAGGCTAGTTGTAAAATGATGATTAAGAAGATAAAGTGGAAAAATATGTAGCTTTGTTATAATACATATTTTACAGTCTATACAAGATTTTCTCCTCTAAAAGTTCTGTGTGAGTCAGTTAATGGTGTGTGTGTGTGTGTGTGTGTGTGTGTGTGTGTGTGTGTGTGAAAATATTTGCCCTTTGCTGATATTGTTATATGAAGTAGTAGTCACACCTAGTTATTTGGCCCAAGTGGCCAAGTCTGGCTCTGGAGCAGAGCTGGTTTTAATCAGGAACCAAATTCACAGGGCAGGAAACAGACAGGCACTCTCTCTAATCTTGTTATCATGACAAGGCAGTTTTCAAACATCACTGCAAATTGAATCATCTTGCAGGCTATGAGTGGGGGGTCTCCATGGTGGTAAAGTGTGTCTGTGCATGTGTGCGCGTATGTGTGGGTAAGTGAGATGAGTGTATGATGGTCTGAATAATTGTGAGACTGAATGGGTTATTAACATTATATAGAGATGTGTGTATTTTATTTGATTTTAGTACATGCAACTCTGGTGTGCAAGTGTGCAAAGGTAATTGATTGTATTTTTATTTAGGTGTAGACATAACATGTTGAACCAATGATTAGTGGAAAAATCATTGCTCTGTGTGTGTATCATGTGTGTGTGTGTGTGTGTGTGTGTGTGTGTGTGTGTGTGTGTGTGTGTGTGTGTGTGTGAATGAGAGAGAGAGAGAGAGAGAGAGAGAGAGAGAGAGAGAGAGAGAGAGAGTATATTTAAAACTGTAATTTGACCCTTAAAGGAAAAGTCCACTCTGAAATACAGATGTTTATATTTACATATTAGTAATATGGGTAGTGATTCTGGTGCTGTTATCACACAACAGACAGCATGAAAGCACATCAACAAAAAATAGTGTTCACATATACAGTACATTGCAGTTATTGAGTTTTTGAAAACCACAAATTCTGACTGAATTTATATATACCATAATGAAACACAACTAATGAATAAAAAATTTAGATCTATCAAACATATTTTTCTGTTTCAATACATACATCTGAGAATTGAGACATGGCTTGGTTTGCAAAATGTGACTTATGAAGATCTTTTTCTCTATGCATAACAAAATAGTGGAGGAAAACTGATCACGCACCTGGCAGCAAGACAGGCAGATTCTATTCTAGGAATTTAGGCAGCAGTCTATGGCAAAAATAAATCAGAGAAAGACACTTCGAGAAAGAGAGAGAGAGAGAGAGAGAGAGAGAGAGAGAGAGAGAGAAATTAAAAGTTGGCCAAGCATTCACTTATATCAGCTTTATTCAGGCAGCGTAATTTGCTGTATTTACTCTATAAAGACAACATTCACTGCAACGCAAATGAAATGAATTCAAGTGTAGCTGAGAGAAAATTGCTGAGAAATTTCCTCTACTTTTAGTCATGACATTCTTTTTTTATTGCTCACATGCTTCTCCTTGGTAAAGGCACATCTTGCTTCTACCTATAAAATATCAAGAATACTTTAAATTTTCAAAATTGCAATTTATTATTCAGTCACTTATTCTAAAGCTTTTTTTTACAGTAACCAATATTAATCATTTAGTAGCTGTGAGAATACCAATAGTAAAGGTGTGTAGTTACAAGAGTTAAAACTCTAAATGTGAGTTTAAATGCTTAAAATGTCTTTAAATTGATTTAATTATTGAGGTCTGAAGCCCACATGGATCAGTTTCATTAAGTGAACAAAGGACACAAATGTACATTATTATTTTTTAATTAAAACTATAAAGTAAGGGAAAAAGCCTATGCAATACTTATGTCAGGGTATTTGTAAGGTAATTGGCTAACACTGACACAAGAATAATGACATTAACCGGGAAGAAGGATATGGTCAACACAGACATGACTTTATCACACACAGTGTCACAGTGTTAAACCATAACATCACACGTAAACACTGATAGCCTACATTAATTAAAGCTAGTAGTCTGATTACAAACAGATGCATATTACCAATAATCAGGTGACTCACTGGTTTTTAGTTGGACACAAAATGTACTTATTGTGTGTTTTTTTTTTATAATATTTTTGAGGTGTGAACTATGTGCAGTTGATTTAAATTATTTATATGGTGCACCCAGACAATGATTTTATCGAGTGGTTTAAAAAGGTCCTGAATTAAGGGACTTAGACACAGTTTGGACTAAAATTGCTGACTTCAGTCAAAATGTATCCTAGAAACATGTATCCTTGATTAATTCCATTCTCAGTGTTGGCAGAGACAGAACATAGACTGAATTTTTCTTTATTTAATTGTTTGGCTGGGTGATGAGTACAATTTAGTGACAATTACAGCAGCTCTGTAACTACAGCCCTTTATAGCATTACAGAAATGCAGAAATCAGTGCACGCTCATCCAGTCACATTTCAACATGCAAAACTCTAGGGTGTATTTTGTGAAACCTGTTGACAAACCAGTCATAAGAACAATATTTCTCTTGTTCATCCAGACAGCAGTTGTCCTTTACTTCATCGATATCAGACCTGATCTTCTTAATGAGAAGATTAAGACTTGGTTTTCATAATGTGAATTACACTGCAGAATCTATTCTAAAAACAGATTCTGCAGTGTAAGAGAGACATTGAAAACCTGTTAACACCATTTATTGTAACCTTCTGGCAGAGTTTTATAGTGTAGCATGATGAAGATTTGCTGTTGTTTGCAAACTTAATCGCTTTGTGGGTAGGGAGAAAGGGGGATTTCAGTAAAACCTGCTGGGTTAGTTAAAAGGGAGTAGTATGATTGCAAACACATGAGTGATCAGATGACTTTAAGCAGGTATGGGTGACCTGAGTTCATGTGATCAGGTTGCAGGCTAAAGATCATGGGATCTGTAGTCTGTAGTTCCTGGAGTTTCAGAAATGGGCATGGCAATTAGATATGCTAATGTGTAGAAATTATTCAAAAACCAGATAGGATAGTACATACTACACTATAGTGTATAAATCTGCACACTAGTGATACTATACTACTAACATTACTACTACTATTGCTGCTACTACTACTACTACTAATAAATGTGTTAACTATAATCATATGCAGGACGCCCAGGGCCTGGTTCATTTTTCATTTACCTACTTGGAATGATAAGGTAGATACAGTGAAACTAAGTGCACATAAGAGTGACGAATTTGGACATATTGCCAGGTAGGTCTTTTTTTAATATGGATTAAAACAATTTTTTACTATGAACTTTTAATGTTCTGTGAAACCATATTCTGAAGTCTATGGGTTTTATAAGAAAAAATTAACTTCTGCCATTCAGCTCTGACTGATCCTCTGGGTTAATAGTTGGCCCACTCAGAATGGGCTATGCTGAGAGCAGATAAGCAATATGAACCAGGTTTAAACCAGTTTTCATCTTGAATGTCAGCAGGACTTTATTGAGTGTAAAACTGAACATATGATGTTGACAAAATTTTACATTAGGTAGATCATAATATTCATTAACCTAGACATTTATTATGGTACTTTGTTTTATTCTACCTATTTCTATTGTTTAAATGACTTACAACCAGATATTAGTCACAAACATCCAAACACAATATTATCTGTGCACCAATGTTATTAGAGATGGTTAGTCAGGTTTGTGTTAGTCATGCCTATCAGTGAGTAATCCAATCCGGTCTAAAAGCACATGTAATCGTCTGTGCTTTGCCTTTAGAGTCAAGTAAAATAACCCTAGCTCTGGGTTTACTTCTCTTATTCCTGTCTCACTCGCTACACAAACACACACACACACACACACACACACACACACACACACACACACACACACACACACACACACACACACAGAGCAAGTCAATGGTGGCCATTGGGCAGCCATACTGAATAAACTGCAGTAGAATTAAATACAGTATGCCTGCCCCCTCCTGGTCACCATTACCTCACAGACCCTCTCTTTCTTTGTCTGTCTCTGATACTTTGATTGTCTCTTTCATGCCCTGCACTTTACCTCACTGATATCTTGCGTACTGTCATGTTCTATTAACACTTTTGACACTAAATAATATTACATTTAAATAGAAAACAAATATAAATGCTACAAACAGACAAAACACATTCGATAAATCTTTACATCAATGTCTTTGTTTTGCAAATGAGTAAATTCATTTTATTATCCAGTATATATTTCCTGACTCAATACATTTTACTTAATTTGTCCTGTTTCTAAAATGTAATTTGCCACCAAGCTTATTACCTGTTAACCATTCCGTACAACAATCAGCCAATTATCCAAACCTTTCACAGACAATGAGTTATTAATAGCTTTTCAGTTTGGTCTTACTATTAAAATTACTCCTGGATCACTTAAATGATAAATAACAAGAATTATTTACTGAACAGGAATGTAGAACTTTGACTGACAGTATTGTTTTGTGCTCATTAGAGGAAGTAAATTGACTGCTAGTAATAAGCCAGAATTGATAATATTTGCATGGGGGAGGTTGTGTGTGGATTCATTTTTAAATGAATGTCCTGTTTTTGTTAGCCATGCTGGTATGCTTTTGACAAAACAGGCCTCTGAATGACAGCCAGCCAAGTGAGCGATCCCAGGAGGCTTTGGAGATCCCATAATGCCTCTGGAAACATCTAGCAGGTGTATGGCCAAGAGGAAGGAATGTGATTGGAGAACAGAATAAATATGATGAGGATTTCAGGGCGGTGAGTCTAATGTCTAACACAAAAAAGATAGAGAGACGTTTACGGGTTGCTGTATGTTTATCCATGGATTGTGTTTATCCATGGAATGTTTGTAGACTTGAGCGGCCTTGCTAACAGTTTTCCAGCAAAGAAAAGGAATATAAATTCAGGCCTTCTGGTAGGTCGGTGTGTTTGTGTATGCATGTATGCTTGTCTACTTGCTTTGGGCAATGTGGGTAATCCCAGTCCTCAACACCTCCTCACAGTGTGTGTGCTTACGTGTGTGTGTGTCTTGGGGCATAGCTGAGGGCTGGTCTTGCACAGTGAATTCCAGAGAGACTTTGGTGACTGAGTCTCTTGGGGAAAAATGGCTCCAGGAGACAGACTCTCTCTTTTTTACAAGCCAAAAAGGGCATACATTTCCCTTTCACATTATCCTCACTGGCGTCTTTATTGAATAAAAAAGCATGCGTGGACTCTTGTTTAATCTGTCCTAAGTTTCCTGTGGCATTGGTTTTCATTGGACTGATAGGTTGACAGCCTGTCAACACCTCCTCATCTGCTCCTCAGAGGCCACATGACCCAGGCTGTCACACGTTTCCAGAGGAACTGAGCACCTTCCTTCCAGGAGGACTTAGAAAGAGCTACAATTTGAGGGTTCACCTTGCAGACCTTTTGTTTTTGCCTTGGCCTCTTTGTTTTTTTTAATCCCACTTAAATACCTCTGCTGTATCAGGCAGGATGTGCCCTAAAGACTTTTGCCCATCTGTAATGGGCTTTAGGCAAACAAATTGGTTGTGCTAAAAGAATGCTTTTCATTTCAGTATTAAATGCTCACACAGTTTGTGGGTATGTGTGTGTGTGTGTGTGTGTGTGTGTGTGTGTGTGTGTGTGTGTGTGGAGAAGGGTATGTGTGCTGTGCAGAAATGATCCTCCTGCATCCCAGTCCGCACTGTATACACCATGATCGATCATTGAAGAGAAATCTCTCACTGGTGCAATGCAGATTCACTCCAGTGCCTGCAAGCAAATCCAAGAAATTCTCCTGTCAGTTATAAACAAGTGACCTAGACTCATCTTCAAGTTTCATTCTCTCACTTCATTTAGGTGTTTTTGATTTATGAAATAACTGAATCACACGCACCAGAAAGCTATACTTAGATATAAACAAACGCATTTTGTCAGCACACAATTCACAGGTGTAGTAGCTTAATATTATAATATTTAAATTTGCTAGGCTTTAAAAAGTCATGATTGTTTTTTATCATGAATAGTCTTTTTACCACTGTAGATGCTTAAAAACAGAAGCACAGTAACACATTTTTATAAAAAAAAAAAAAAATGTAAGATACAAAACTATTGGTCAGATGGTTATCATTGAGCAAATGTTTTTTAATTGTAGCAAAATAACTGCTGTAGACAAAAAAGAAAATGAAAGATAACCCTTTGGAAAGAAAAAAACCACTGGGTGATTTGTGGTAATTTAGTAAATTGGTGCTGGCAGTGAGCTTTTTGAATAGAGTCTTTTGTCAGCAGCTATAGAAGAACAGCCAGGATCAGAAAGTGTTATTGATGCTAATG
>NC_060904.1:10663310-10700810 GCF_014805685.1 Silurus meridionalis | reverse complement strand
AGTGTTTAATTTTCAGTAAGTGGGATATTTCATAATAATTCAATATTTAATTGACAGTGGGAGTAAAAAAGTTTTACTTTTGAATGCATCCATTGTTCTGCTTTTTACAGAAAAGTCATACAAGGTTGCAGTCATTAAATGTATAAAAGCCAAGCTTCATCATTGAGTTGTGAAGCCACACCCCTTTCTTTCTTTCTTTCTTTCTTTCTTTCTTTCTTTCTTTCTTTCTTTCTTTCTTTCTTTCTTTCTTTCTTTCTTTCTTTCTTTCTTTTGCTTTCCTTCCATTTTTTTCTAGATGAGAAGTGTTGAGTTTTGACACCAGCCTGCAGGAGTAGTGACCCAAGAAGTAATTAGAGGAGGAATCCCCCTCTTTTTTTTTTTTCTCCCTCTTTCTTCCCCCGTCTCTCCCCAATGCCGGATGGGATCAAATAAGAGCCAGTTGTGTTTACTTCCTGATCCATCTAATTTCTGTAACGATGGCTACAGCCACCTCATCTCCTTACTGCTTCTTAAGCTGCCTGGTTTCGGAGACCAGCCTGCAGGGTATGCTCCCTCTACTGCTACACCTAACCGGATTAACCCTCCACACACACACACACACACACACACACACACACACACACACACACACACAGGTGAAGGGGTCCATTATCCAGGGTCTGTTAGATGCAACTGCAAACCTAATACATCATCAAAAAAGGGCAAAAGAAAAGCCTGTGCCAAGCAAAATTATGCTTCAAGAATATTAAAAGAAGAAAACTATTACTTAAGCATTAAGGTCAAAGCCTTACGCTGCAGTCATCTTTACACGTCATGCGAATAAGTGTTATATTTGGTAAACAGTCTTCTTATCTCTGTTGTTGGTGCAAATATAAAACTGGCAGATAAAAATTTTTGTCTTTCTGAAATTTGACACCTTTTTCCAGTTAAATGCCTAAATGTCTGAAGGTACGATTTTGCTCAAAAGACATTTGTGGTTTTCATCTAAACAAAAAATTATATTACTTTCTTCATTGCTGTTGTAGGGATGTATAAGTTCTTACTCACAAAATAATATCCCAGATAGCTAAACTGTAACTGGAGTGAGAGTGGCTAGTCTGAGTGGTATAGTTTGTAAATTCCTCAGAAATGTCTCCCTCAGCAACATGAATGTCCACTGCATATTGATATTAGAGGTTTGGTAGAGCATGATTTCCTCCCCTGCTGACAGTGACAGAATTTCACAGCCCCTAAATTACTCAAATGATCTCACATCCAGGACATAATGGTAGAGCCTGTGTGTGAGACAATGAGACTGAGCAGCGCAGTGTGTGAGCTAGTCTATAAGAGCCAGGTCCTGCATACTCACACCAGAGCACCCTGATTTAACTAGATGGATCGCCAATTACAACAAATTAACCTTAGAGTGCCGTCTGCCACAGGAAATGTTTAACCAATTTATTTACAGGCTTGACATACGGCAACATGATTAACCAGCGCACATCAATAGCATTTAATGGCTTTATTGGATTATTAACATATTAAAAAACTCATCATTTTACTAGCGGCACAGCTAACTACATGTCGTAGACTACCTGCAGTTTATTTGGACAGCATGGCCCATGTGGCCTCTGGACCTCGCCCACCCTCTTTTGGCCAAGAAGAGACACAGACCAGACAACAGATTACTGTGTTCTCTCTTTCTCTCAGTGTGTGTATGTGTGTGTGTGTGTGTGTGTGTGTGTGTGTGTGTGTGTGTGTGTGTGTGTGTTTCCTTTTTTTGCTAGTTTGCCATGGGCTGTTTTAATATTGTGTGTGCAATCTATCAATAAGTAGACATTTCTAAATGAGATAAAAAAGTAAAAATAACCTAAAATATTTTCAGCTATTTTCTCTTCCCTCTACATACACAATCCAACATTTTGTATTCTATTTAATTACTACAGATGAAAAAGTATAATTTTATAATATTAGAATATACAGTAATACCAGTAACAAACACCTAAATTGGGACCTTATAACATATTGCTAAACATTGCACAATCTTTATTAAAGCAATGCAGAAGAAATTTTTGTTGGATTCAGTGTTTAAACATGTTTATATTGTCCATGGTAATACTGTTTTTAAATAGAGGAAAATACACTAATTGTTAAATTTGATTAGACTGTTGCACACTCCCACATGTATAGGTTTTAAATTATTATCTTGCAATCGATTCGATTATCTTTACAAAAAAGCTTATATACGATGTCCTTATATTAAAAGCAAAGTAATAACTTATTGAACAATTAGAGACTATTAAAGCAGAGACTATTTTGTTCTGTCAATATCTCCTCTTGCTCTCTTAACAAACATAAATGAGTGGCAAGAGAGCAAGAGGAGATATTGACACAACAAAATAGTCTCTACAAATACATTTGCATGATGTATTTTGTATTACATTATTATAGCAGTAGAAGTAGTAGCATTAGTAGTAGTAGTATTATGATGTTAATAATAACAACAAAAACAATAATAATAATAATAATAATAATAATAATAATAATAATAATAATAATAATAATAATAATAATAATAATTATTATTATTATTATTATTATTATTATTAGGTTGTCTTTTTATTGCAACAATAAAGTATTATGAAACCCAGGAAATAACATCCATGTTCCTTTTCATTATCTATTATCAACCTTATTTAGCTGACTTGAAGCAGAAGAAGCAGATTGCATCTGGCACTACAGCTGTCATTAACTCAGCTGTGGAAGATGACCAAGGATTTCAGAAGATCTCACCAAGTGGAAAAATGATAGGTTATATCATGTAATGTCATCTTTTCTTGAAATAACATTAAATGGTTGCGCTTAAAAAATTTACCCAAAACAGAAACTTTTATAAATTATAAAATTACTTTCTTATTTTATTGGAAGTATAAGGTTAAGTCTGAATCTCAGCAATGTTTGTAATAAATGTATAATAGTAATGTTTTAATAATGTTTTCATTCATTAATGTGACTTTTTAGTTTTTCAGAATTTTACTCTGCTATCAACACAAAGTTCCCTCTTCAATCATCTGCACCATGCACTGTTCTATGGAAAGTAGAAGATTACATGTCAAGACCTCTGAAAGGTGTTTAGTTTCCAGAGGCTTCCTTAATGGCTATAGTGTGGTGACATAAGCAGTGATTTATACGGCTACAGGAGAAGACATCGCTGCCAGGATTGCTCGAGGACAGAGTGATCATGGATATGAAGGCATGCTGTGTGTAGGAGTGTAAGTTTGGACTTGAAGTATCTCTCTCTCTCTCTCTCTCTCTCTCTCTCTCTCTCTCTCTCTCTCTCTCTCTCTCTCTTACACACACACACACTTACTCATTCTCTCTGCTCTTGATAGTGGAGCACCCTGAGAAACTCTGCCACTTATACTTCTTCTTCCTTTATATTTCCACTTCAAAGGAGCATTTGATTTGCAAATCTATTTAACATGTAAAGTGATATTAAAAAAGAAACACCAGCTCTGAATCTTAGGACTTTAATTATTGTATTACTTTTCCAAGCCTAACCCACTGCTACCCACACCACCTATTAGACCATTAGAAACAGCTCTTTGTGGCCACTGATAATTACCACTGACACCTCCATTTAATCATTCTGCTCATTGTTAATGAAATGACTGCTGAGATTCTGGTTGGAGGAGAGTAGCGGGTGACAGTGGGAGAGGGGAGAAAGAGAAAGGTGAGCACAGGTATGAGAGCAATGTCATCACAGCCTCCCACCTGTTTGGCCTCAAGGCCTGGCTGTAGTGAGACCAATCAAAAACAAAGGGATGATAGAAGATGATGATAAAAAAAGGAGAGAAAGAATTTTGGCCCCTATTCTAAAGGTGACTGAAAAACATCACAGTGTTGGTCAGTAATTAAGTTGGAATTAGAATGTTTTTATCCAGCCTTGGCCACATTTTCTGTCAAATCACATGTATTATGAGTCTTGAAGAAAAAAGAGAAACAAAAGTTGTATACAACATGAATATACACAAAAATTATTTTAAATGACACAAATATATTTTCATATATTGTAATTATTTATTAATTTCCAATTATTTAATTATAATCTTTATCAGTATATTATATATATCAATATATAGTATATAATTTATCAGCTATAAATATCCTGCCCAAATGCTGAGAATACTTAGAAGTTTTACACCAATAGATTACTATTTTAAGATTTATTTCTCAGTACCTTACAATACTGAATGGATTGGTAAAACTTAATAAAATAACAAATACATATCTTCTGTCAGAATCCATGTCATACATTCAACAATATGTTAAACCTGTGTAGTTTCATTATACCATGGTTTCACCTGAGCATGAGGAACAATTGCTGATTTACTGAGTCTGACCCATAATTTGACAGAAATACCAAACACATTATGAAGTTTTTTCTCATGATTGTTTTGGTTATTCTTTGCAGAGTGTCATTAACAGGGAAATTCCAATTTGGAAAAGGATCCCTGAAACCACCAAGAAGGTCCAAAGAACCAAAACCCTCCACTATGTCTGAAGAATGCTGTCATGGCACCTGGCTATTGTTGATCTATGAAACAGTATTCTGGTGTAAAAGGGCGGTGGGTGTTAAGTGCCTGAATCAGATCCGAGCATGGCTTTGTGAAAAGGTGGTAAACCCCTGACACTGATAGTGTCTCTCTGCTGTCTTCTAAACCTGCCAGCAAGCCTTAGCACCAGCGCTCATCAGTATCAGGTAGCTCCTGTGCTCTCTGCCTCCTCTCCACACCTATTGTCCCTCGTTTACGGTGTTGTCTTTCCTAACCATTCACTGCACATACGCTGTTGTCAGCTTTTTCATCTCAATGTGTCTCTCAGCTTTCAGAAAATAAAAAGGACATTTGAGGAGACAGAGAAACGAGGAAAGAGAAGGGGATAAAAGATAGAGACAGAGAGATATGAGGCTCATGGAGAAGATGTGCATCCTGATTTTCCCCTGTTTAAGAGTGTAATAAATGTAGTTTAATCCTAAGGTAAGGCATTCCAGGTCTTGCATGCTCCAGAACTGTGTGTGTGTTTGTGTGTTTGTGTGTTTGTGTGTGTGTGTGTGTGTGTGTGTGTGTGTGTGTGTGTGTGTGTGTGTGTGTGTGTGTGCGTGCATGTATGCATTGGCTAATTCGACAATCTATTTAACACTTCTACATTATTTGAAAAAAAAAAAATAGATAAATAAATACAGGCCTCCACGTTGTACCTGTCTGAGTGTAGAATGATGAAGATTTGCAACACATGTTCAGACTGCTTCACTAACATCTTTAAACACGGAGACCTTTTATCACCCTTGTTTCCTATTACTCTGTCTCTTTCCCAGGGCCTGCGAAATGAGTGGAGCGATTAGGGAATCCCTTTTCAACTAATCACCCAACACTAGGGCCACTTCCGCTGCACTGATTACCACGGAAACCATTAAGAAGAAGAAAGTGCTGGGATGTTTGATGGTGGCTGGCTGGCTCAGGGGAGGTCAGTAAGGGGTGTGTGTGTGATCGGCCATTCATTCTTCCTGCTCCTATTACTCTAGCATTTCCTCTATCTAACACACACACACACACACACACACACACACAAACACACAGTACATGTACTCTACCTAATTATTACCATACCAGGTCCCAATGCTTGGTTAATCTCCGCTCTCTTTACACTGGTCACTTTTCTCCTAAATCCTGTCATTGATCAGATTTGCAGATTTGGCTATTACAGAATTAGATCCCGCACAGAATTGCCTTCACTCATAGCTACAAATTTCTTCCTCTGGCCCTACAGTAAAGTCTGTCACAAAGATTTAGAATAATGCAATTTCAATAGCAGATGTAAACAAATCTGTGTAGCATGTTGTCAATGTCAATAAGACATTTTAGGCGATTATAAATAGCAAATGAATAACTCTTACTGAGTAGGATCCAACAGGCTGAGATCCCAGTGAAAATGTTTTTCTATTAAAAAAGCAAAAGGCATTGTTTTTTTATTCTAACATTCAAAAAATCATCTTGAAAAATTATTATTTAAGATTCTGCATTAATTATATGTTCCTATTAAATGAAAGCCAATTAGTCAGATATTAACCTTTTTCACTATTAAAAATCTGCACATTGTCATTAAAGCAAAAAAGAGACATACCAAGTACCCAGAAAATCTAAAATTGATGTTTTTTCAATAATATAATATGTTATATATTTATATATTTTAGGTTGAATAATATCATATGTAATTTATATTAAATTGTAGATATTGTAGATAGTATTTTCACTAATGCGCTCAGACTTCTTGGAACCTGCTGTACTTTAAAAGTCAATGTCATTTTTACTGAATTTATTTGCTTCATTCTACAAGCTATTATATTTTGGTATTATTGTTATGTTTTATGTCCAATTAATATTGAAAAGTATTACACAACAAAACATAGCTGCAAATAATTTAAAGCTCTGGAACAATTATAATAACTTATTATTATCATTATTATTATTGTCCTCATTCTGAGTTTGAATTTCTTGCAGCTATGTTGTGTAATGCTTGTCAATATTTAGTGTGCATGTAACATAACAATAATACTTTATAATTATTTGTATTTACATAGTGCGTCTGTTCTTTGGTTACATATTCTATAGTCTAAAAGTCTGCCTGAGATTAACTTATAAAGCATTACTAAATGACTTCATTTATTACACCACAGTTGCCATTATACTACATTGCATGAGTAGCACAAACTGAGCTTAAATTATTAATATGTTAATAATTGCAATGAAACAGGCTTTTGGTCAACTGGTAACAATTTGGACAGTTCAGTTCTTATTGTATTAAGGCTAAAGTTAAAGCTCATGTACACATCTGCCTGATCCATTCTGATGCTCTCATTAACTGAAAATCATTTTCTGCTGCTGAGGATATCCACACAGTCTAATGATTACTTCTACACTAGTACTATTAAAGACACTATAAAGGTGGCTTACTTTTGCAACTTATACCAAAAGAACCCTTATTATTAAAAAAATTGCTATGAGCAGGTCTCCATCAATGAACTGTTGATATATTTCACAAAAACTGGCTTCTAGTTTTTAGAAATTATTCTCATGATCATATTCATTATTTTCTCATAAGCTCACAAGTTCCTGGACACATAGCTGCCTCTTTTGAGTCCATAGTACTTAGCTATAGATGGGTAATTATTTATAATTGCATTATCCAAGATCCCCAGATGTGGACAGGTCTATTTTTGTCTGGTTTATACATGTAAGTTTTTTTTCCCTATTATCCTGAGAGGGTTCATAAATCCTGAATATATGTTAAATAATGTTAATATTCATTCTAACATCAACATAATGTTAATATTCATTCTAACATCAACACAATGTCATAGTAACACGTGATATTCCAACAGGGGGTTTCCACAAACAGGAGCAGGCAACCTGAGCATGCACCATTGTTACTGTGACTATCATTACAGAATTACAGTCTTGAAAAATAAAAAAAAATAAAAAAAGACCAAAAAGGGAAAAAAAAGGCAGCACTCATACTAATTTACACACTGAATAGACTTATTCGAGAACAGCATTTTAGAACAGCAACAGAACCACAATCACACAACATTTGTATAATTTAAAGTATCTGTGTTATCCTGGTTTATATCTTGTATTATTTATTTGTTTACATTTCAGAATATAAAGCTAACTAAATTAATTTTAAATATCTGGTAAAGCAGAAGCAGTGGGAGTATAAGATCATTAGCATTAGTAAAAATCACAATAATTTACAAATTACAAACTATGTAAGTGGATTTGCTCAGAGCTGAACAGAGAATCAAAAGTAAACAATGAAAAAATAGGACTTTTATATTTGAAGTGTTCAGCTCCAGAGATGATCTGCTTTATCCCAAGCATTCATTTCCAGCTGCTAATAGATAGACTGTAATAAGAGTGTGCCTTGCATCAGAATAAAGCCAATGACCTCTACGTATTGTCCAGTCTATTTAGAATGAAGGATAACCCCTCTATTTGTGTTCTCTAGCCAATCCACTAAATCTAATCCTCTATATTTAGCATAATATCATCTTTAAAGACTCAGATGAAGTGATTTTCCCACAAATGATCTATCCCAAGTGGCTGTGTTTCTAATTGCTGAGATGATGCAAGGCAAATGTAAAACTCCAACACACCATCTCTCATTAAGCTCTTATAAATGCTCATACATTAAATGTTATTGTCCAAATGGCACCTCAGATTGTGATTATTATTAACATTATTATTTTTAGCTATTCTTAGTAATAATATTGTTTGAAGTATAAATGTTGTTTTCTGTCTGTTTTTCACACTACACACAGACTTTTTTCTCTCTCTTTGTGTGTGTGTGTGTGTGTGTGTGTGTGTGTGTGTGTGTGTGTGTGTGTGTGTGTGTGTTTGTGTGTGTGTGTGTTAACTGCCATTGGCTTTGGCGTTGATGGGAGCAAACACTGGGAAGATTAAGCCAAACTCACCATCACTATCTATCGTTTTGGTCACTCTATCTGAAGCTCAGTCCTAAAATGTATGCACAAACACACACACTCACACACACACAGCAACTTTTTTGTTTTGTACACAAAAGCACAAACATAAATAGACAATGTAAAAATTCCTGCTTAATTTAATGCCCAAACTAAAATCAGTGTCACATTCTTCTTGGACGCATGTCACATGCCAACTTTCTATAGAAACTACAAAAATCCATCAGAAAAACAAAACGATTCCCTTAAATTATTCCAAGCTTTGTGATCATCAAACAACACAGATCTGAGACATCAGTTGATGGTCATGCTCAATGAACAGCTGCCTGATCAACAATGTGTGATCTGCTGCCAGTTATTATGCTATAGAGCAGAGAGTAACTTCTCTGTCTTCACAATAGCGACCCTTATTAGATGTGTGATTAGTGAGATTTATGAACACACATTCCTGAGTAGCAAACTCGGCACACACCTGCTTGAACAGGGAGAGCTCAAACAAGCTTCTGTAATAAATTATTTTAACCTGTCAGAAGATTTACATCTTAAAAATGGAGTCTTGATGTACCAGTTTTGGCATGTACATACCAACCTGAATTTATAATGTCATCTGTCTGACTGCTAGTAGTATTAACCTTTAGTGTTAATGCCTTTAGTAAGACATTATAGAAAAATACATTAATTGAATGAAAGCATTTTCCCCACTACTAAACAGTGAAGAGAATGTCTTCACTATCAGTCAATGTTGAGACTTTATACGATTTCTATTCCTGTACTATTATACTTATATTTATAGCACTTTTACCAATAGACATCCCAAAGCAGCTTTACGGAGATAAAGAGGTTATGAAGTTAAAATGCATAAGTTTAGTTCCTTATGTTTAGTTCCTATAAGTTTGATCCTTATGAGTTTATTTCTAATGAGCAAGCTGCAGGGTAATAAATAATGCATATAATTCTGACTGTTAGCCATTTAAAAGCAGTGTGCCAATATTAAACAATTCAATTTCAAGACTAAATTAAAGAAGCAGCAATGAGTGAGACAGTGGAGACAGATAAACATCCCTGGCCCAATTTATTAGCTATCTGTGAAGGAGACAGCATGATGATGATCTGCGAATTATGTAAGACAGTTGAAACTGAAAAACAGTTGAAAATCTAATCTAAGAAAAAATGTATAGGTTAGACATTGGAGGGTTAGCTGAGTGAGTTAGACTATTTGTATGAAATTTAAGCATTGGTAGATAGCTTACTATGTATCTAGAAATATATTTATATCATGAAACTAGATTATATGTAAAAATACATTTGTGCAAAAGTAAAATGTGAAAGAATAAATGGTTTATAAAAATGCTTTTTTTTTTTTTTTTTTTTTTTTTTTTTTACTGTTGTAGCTGACCTTACCTCTTGAAAATGCCTTGTGAGTGTAACTGCTACTAAATCAATTTCTTGTCCGCACTCAGCCACTATGGAATGAAGAAACAGCTATTAAATCCACACATATATATATTTTACCTTGTGCAGAATTTCTACAGATGCAGTTTGTGAGCTCTGACTGGTGCACTCTCTGACCATTCAAAATACGTAAAAAAGTAAACGTTATTGTATGCCTGCTAGCTGCTGAATCTAACTTGCAATCTTAGTGGTTAAAGGAACAGCTTCAGGGAACATGTACTATACGCTACAAGAACCCACAATGCTGATTCTGAAGGCCTCACCACAGATTCCTTTAACCATAGCAACATGCTGAAATCTGATTGAATAGAAAATCCAACATAAACAGACACTCCTGAAAGCCCACCCGAGAGAAAAACTATGACATGAAGAGATAACATAACAACATATAGTTAGTCAGTTATTCTGATGTTTGGGCCAGCAAAGGAGGCCTTGCTGGCCAGCAACTGCTAGAAATATATATATATATATATATATATATATATATATATATATATATATATATATATATATATATATAATTGTTTTTATCATTCTCTTGCAAAGCTCTCTCTTCTGAACTTCGGTGGAGTAAGGTGTTTAACTATGTTGTAACTCTACTTGGTGTTGCTGGATACATTTGGATAGTAGTTAAGTTTATATTTAGCATGTCAAACTGGTTTCTCTGTATACATTTCCCATGGCTGATGTTTGCAGATAGCTTTTCATTTTCACTCTATAAAAGTTAGTCATGTTGGACTCCTTTACAGTACTGTAATAATTTTCTTTTAGTGTATTTTAAGTTATTTTGAAACGTAATCTTTTTTTGAATACAATAAAAGGACAAAACAGATAGTGAGACCTGATCTGGATTTACTGTCAGCTACATCATGGACCAGAAGATGACAGGGACAGGTACTGATGCAAAGTATACTTTAAGGCCATCACAGGTCTCCCAGCTTCTATATCATTATCTTGCTTTTCATTTTGTATTCTCACTCCATTGGTAGAAAAAAAAATAAACTATATGCTTCCTGCATTCCAATAAAAAAGCAGGGAAAAGGGACATTAAACATTACATTAGGCATTTACTGCAGATACATTACTATACTGATGTCATGACGTGGTCATCCACATTCTGTTGTTTTGCATGTTAGTAAATTTGGGATATTCACTTGTTGAACTAGGTTATAACAACAAGGATCAAAACATTCTGATTAGACTTTATGTTATGCTGGTGCAGAGTGTTTATAGAATATTCATTAACAGACAAATTACTGCACTGCATAAGTACACATATTTATTACTATATTATAATGTCATTTGAAACCATTTACATGTATGTTGATTAATAAACTGTTTATCATTAGTTACATCAGTACATTTGTCCTTCCATTCAACATAGCAATATCTATGCAATTAGAAATACTTAGACAGCTGGATAAATATAAGCATGCTTCAACTAAGTAACCTACCTAGCTAGCTGACTGTTTATCTGCTAGTAAATAAGTTTATCTTTGTCATGGTAGACATGAGTCACATTTCTGCAACTCAGGTTCCATTGCATATTTTCAAGAACTTGTGTAACTGTGGCTAAACCTCTCATTATATACTAAAACATTTGCTCACCAGGTACCAGTGTTTAGGTTCAAAGGATCTGTTAAACTGAAAACATTTTATAGAAAATTTGTAACAAATCTTACAGCATTACAACAATGCATGTCATGGCAAATCATTATTCGATTTCTTGTTTTAATTTTCCAGCTATCATTTTGTTCTTTTTTTTTAGACAGTAGAATAAAAGATGTACATAGGTGCTTTTGCCACTGAACATCTGGAGCTTGTGTGTGTGAACTTGTTGCATTGCTGCAAGACAAAATGAAGGCTAATTCTCCCGCTGCTCTGATATCTTGTTTCCCCCTGCCTAATCATACCACACATGTGCTTTCCTCTGTCTTACCTCAGAACACCCACATTTCAGGTCTTCTTTACAGGAAAGAGACTTTCATCAACTTTCCGCATTGCAAAAGAACATTACCATACCTTCTCATCATTATAACATGGGGATACAACACCCCCCACCTGTTCACCTAATAACCTAAACACTCTTTGTGGGGCAGCATGACAGCTTTGGACTGTGGTGCTAGGGGATGTTGGGGAAATAATGCATCATCCTGCAGTACTGCATTCGCTTTCCAAGCCAATCCAAATGTTGATAAGCAGATCCCAGAGTGAAATCTCACCAGCCCTGATAGTGTAATCTCTAATTGTTTTATTTACAGACAATACAAGTCTAAACTGGTTGAGGTGACATAATAAACGGCCCAGGAACAATCAGGACAGTCCTAAGTGCATACCGATTTTCACATTAGGCTAATCACACGGAGGAAGGAAATAAAGACGTCAGGTGGATGAAATGAGTGTAATTGGAGAATAATGTAGTTAGTTTGCTCTAATCTTCTGCATAATATTAAAATGTTCTCCATGCACCCCAGCTGCATGCAATCAATTCTCGGGGGAAGCAGAGAAAGAGTGAAAGAGAGCAAAAAAGTGAGAGCTTTCCCTTCACTTCAAAAGGAGACACTTGTATGTGGCTAGATCGTGATAACAAGTTAACTCTGTGTACAGCTTAAGCCTGAAGAACAACAAACATGTACACACATGCTCACACAATTTTTGGCAAAAGTATTAATCAAATTCAAAACAGTATTGACCATCACACTTCATTTAGATTTTTTTTTTACTCTTGCATGAAATATCCCTAACAGATAACATAACCCAGAATTGAGCATTTTCTCTTCCTCTGTCTTTCAGTCTGTCTCTTTTTCTTCTATATCAAATAATCCAGAGAAGTTCAGGAAACAGTGGAGCAGCACAGCCACCAGTAGCCCAGCAAAAGAATTAGAGGCAAGGTTATTTGTTTTCCCTTTGGCTTTTATTTCGTCTATGATTTCGAGGCTTCCCTTCGCTCTGAGGCTGTATTTTATACTGCTGTTATTGTGCAGGAAATTGTCATTAGTCAGTGGAACAAATAACATGGAAACGGCTGCGGTTTTCTCTGCGCTGAATACAAACACAACAATGAATTAATCAAATTAACATTCCTTGTTATGCGATTTTGCTTTAATTTCCACAACCAAGCTCCTATTTAACATTTGACAAAACTAGAATAGGGAAGTCACAGTTAAGGACCCCTCTAACAGTGTTATATTAAGGATGAATTATCAATCCTTTAAGCTAATTTGGATAACTTGCATACTATAAGTGAGCAATGTAAATGCAGTGTTATTTTGGCTTCCCCCTTTTCCACACCTCTTTAACTGTAACACATATTAACTGACTTTGTTCTCTCCTTATTGATCACATGCCATTTAAGTCATTAAATCCCACCAAATTATTATAAATCTACAAAAGCTATTACAAATAGACTATTTGGCTGGGAAGGCATCAGCTCATAGACTCAGAACTCAATGGCTTTCTACATCCCAGATTTAAAACAAAAAAATTGCTCACATGTGATGACCAGCGAGACCCTGGAAGGCTGTCTGATGCTGTGTGATCTGCTAACCTCAGTCTTCAGGCCTGTAAGGCGGATGGCAAGAGCCAAGCTAACCCTGATTTCTAGGTCTATTATGTTGTTGAAGTTTTTTCTTCTGAGCCAAAGATGCTGCTCTAAACAAAATCATTAGAAAACCAAAAATTTGTTTCTCACAAAGAAAGGCAATTGATTTAAAGAGAAATATATGTAATCAACCTAAAAACTTATGCTAGTCTAAACAAAAGCTTAAGCAGCTTTCTGATAAAAGTGATGCTCAATGAAACTCCATGATAGATTTTGAGAAAATTATTTGTAGAGATCTTTGATTACTGGACATTGTGAGTACTAAATTCATAGGCAAAATTACTGTATAAGTAAATTTACTTTCCTACCTCAGTTTTTATCCTGCTGTTTAGGTGAATTCTGTAACACTTATGTGCTAGTGTAGTTACCACAGTCATGTATAGTTTTACAGTATGGTCTCATTCTCTTTCTTTTTCTCTGTCAGTGTATTTCTCTCTCTTTCTCTCTTGTTCACTCTCTCTGCATATAACCTCATGGCTGTGGCAAGTGCCATATGCCCTGACAAAGCTGAGCAAAGGCCTCCAGCGCTGGCGGAGAACAGTCATTAGCGTTGCGCGCTACCCAGCCACCACAACACATTTAGCCTCATGCTGGACCTTCATTATGACACACTCCTATCAGATGGCATCTCTGGCTGGGCCGTGGCTCTGGGCGAGAGGGGGAGAGGTTGTGCAGTCCATGCCCGCTTGTGCCCCAGCGGGTGAGGGAGAGCGGGCAAGAGGAGGCAGGCAGAAGCCCCTGTGCTGGCAGATGTAGTGGCACCGGTTTATGGAAGACCACCACAGAGGCTGAAATGGTGGAGGAACGCTGCTTTAAATGCCTCATGCACAATGTGTCCATGTACGCATGCTGTTGTGCCAAAACAACAGCATTTGGCCTAGCACATTTGCATATGCTCACATACATAATTTTTTTTAAGTCATTTTTCTCTCTTCCTCTTTTATAGACACTCACTTGTAAACTCTTAAGGAAAGTTTGAAACTCTTATGGTTTGTGTCTGCGTGCCAAAACAAAGGCATTTGGTTGCTACATAATATTTGATTTTCCTTTTCTCATTGTCATTTAATGCATACTTATTGATGCTCATTTAATCTAATAATTATGTTTTTCAGGGCCTTAAAAAAAAGGAACAGCTAAGCCTATAATTCAATTCAATGAAATTCATTTTTATTTGAATATCGCTTTCACAGATAATGTGGTGATAAAGAATTAATAAGATGTTTTTTATGTGTAAGTTTGTCCCTGATGAGCAAACCATTGGTGACTGTGGCAAGGAAAAACTCCCCGAAATGGCATAAGGAAAAAACCTTGAGAGAAACCAGACTCAAGACGGAACCCATCCTCATCTGGGTTGCATCAAATGTCCATTTATTACAGATAAACGATGTTGAGGTGTGCAGTGATGGTCATCAAATGCAAACTGTTGTCCTGAGTCAACATGTTCCATTAACAAAGTTACAACTGAATATTGTTTACAAAACTAATATATTTATTAAAATAAAGAAAAAAATCATTTATAAATTTTTTATAAACAAAACAACTGTGCCAGGCACTATTTGCTATATGATATGAATAATCTTGAAGCGCATCGAAGCTACACTTTCCAAACATCTCCACATCTATCGCTCTCTTACCGTGCTGATACAGTGTGACGTTTTCAAACCAGGGTGAATGAGAGGAACATTCCCAAACCCCAGGAGATCTGCCGCCACAGCCGCATGGATCTGCAGCTGCAATTGGATTTCTGACTTTTAACTGGGTTAACCTACTTTACTGTGAATACAAATTCAATTGCCACCACAGCTGTTTTATTTGGCGTGCACCCTCTCCCGCACTCATTCTCATTCGCTCGCTTGCTTTCTTTCTCTGTTGACAAGCTGTGTAACCACATAGAAAACAATTTCCCTCTGCGGAGCACTGGCAAACCATAAAATTAAAATGAAGTGCCATTACATGTTCCCAAAGCAAAAGGGGGCCTTCCTCTCATTCCTTCCTCTTGCTCTCTTGCTCTCTCTCTCTCTCTTTTATTCTTTTCTTCCCCCATCTCTCTCAATCAGTATCAATATAATCCACATCCTATTTTCACTGTCTGTTGATGAGCGTCTATCTCATGCCTTTTTGTTAGCTGCCTAATGCCACTATCATTATATAACATTATATAGCATTTATATGTATGTGTGTATGTGCGCTGTGTGCATGCACGTAGATAGATAGATAGATAGATAGATAGATAGATAGATAGATAGATAGATAGATAGATAGATAGATAGATAGATAGATAGATAGATGGATAGATAGATAGATAGATAGATAGATAGATAGATAGATAGATAGATAGATAGATAGATAGATAGATAGATAGATAGATAGATACTTTATTCATCCCAATGGGAAATTTACAATAAATATCTCTATTTATATGTCAGTATATGTCTCTATGTGTGATGCATGCATGCTTGTGTGTGTGTGTGTGTGTGTGTGTGTGTGTGTGTGTGTGTGTGCACATGTGTCTATGTCTGTATGTGTGGTATGTGCGTGTGTGTGTTTTCTGTAATGGTTCTCCTCACTACAACCCTAAACAAAGCCATATGAGCAAGTCAGGAAGTCTTTCAGGACTTTATTAGATGGGTGGGAGAGGAGAGGTTAAGCGCTCCAGCAAGCTGGTACTGTTTAGCTGCTTCATGTCAACAGGAACACAACAACACAGCTGCACACTCCTGCCCCAAACAACCAGCCCCCACTCATCTCCCACATCCCTCTATCCCCTCTGTCTGTCCCTCTAGCCATCCTGGCTTCTTGTGCCTGCCAGCTAGGCTTGGCATCACAGGTCCCACAAGGTCGCCAGTGTGCCTGTGAGCAGAATAGCTGTTGCTAAAGGTGCTGAATTGTTTGTATGGTTAAATACATGTCTTGGTAAAATTAACAAATGCTGGACCACTAAGCATTCAGAGTCATGGATAAGAACTCCCTTGTGTGCACTGATGTTAGCTTGAGGCTAATTATAAAATCACTGCCTGTTACTGTATATTTTCTCTGTATTTTTCATGAAAGTTTAGTCTTGTGCCAATAGGAACATTTCTATTTTTATCATCTTTTACCTTTATGGTTTATTGGAAATGATTTAGTTGACGAATTTTGATTTACTTCATAACAGTGCAAGATTAATCACTAAGGTAAAATGCTTGTTTAGAAGCACTGGGGTGTGGTGTTACTGGTAATTGTTTAGGTGAAGGATATGCAGGGTGGTATAGTCATTATACTAGCAATATACCGTGCCATAGGAAAAAAAATCACTGTACCAATGTGCCACCTAGTGGTAACTTCAATTTCAGCACTTGTAGAGATCAGACTCGGAAACAGCAGTATGACACACACACACACACACACACACACACACACACACACACACACACACACACACACACACCGAAGTATTTATTACAGACTATCTATGTCTTTGCCCTCCATATATTTTTTAAAGAAATATTACAGAGATATTGCACATGTACCTATATCAATTAAAAAAAACAACAATTTAATTCATACATCAATAACACGTTCCTTTTCAGACTATGGTAACATTTTCCTGTCATTTAAGAATGCTATTCATAATCAGTGTAAAGCCTAATTATGCTCAACACAATCACAGACATTTGACCCATCATGCCTCAGTCATCTAGACCTGCCCTCACAAGTCTCCTCCAACAATTAAGAGGGGGAAAAGTTTAAGAATGAGCTTCATTGTGCCCTTGAATACAATCCTTGTCAACACAGATCCATCTGTAGCTTTGGCTTGCAGTTACAGTCATTTCCATCAAAGCCTGGTTTTCAGACGACTGACAGTGATGAGCTCCTGTCACTGCACATAAGTGTAATGCTCTGTGAGCCCTCTGCCATATGCACACACAAACACACACACACACACACACACACACACACACACACACACACACACACACACACACACACACACACAGCCTCAAGTCCAGTCTATTTATTTTTATCACTACAATGAAAATTTGCACAATGTTCTCTCTCTCTCTCTCTCTCTCTCTCTCTCTCTCTCTCTCTCTCTGTTGTGCAAGGACAGCACAGCAGATGAGTTTGATGGTGTCACTTTCCTAAATTAAATTATTTAATGGTTTGAAGATTGGAATAATTAGAATACATTATATATATATATATATATATATATATATATATATATATATATATATATATATATATATATATATATATATATATATATATATATATATATATATATATATATATATATAAATATATTTAAAAAAAATTAAAAAAAACCTGACACCTAAAAATTTGCAGTGATAGGACTTACAGTTTAGAATTTGTTAAATAAATGTTTTTCTTTTCTTTTTGCATAGGCAATCCACATAACCACAGTTATTATCACCACATATTTTGGTAGGAAACTCATGTGAAGAACAAGAGAAACCCAAAAAGTTAATGATTATGCCAGGGTTCGAGGAGCTGGGAGGCAGCAACACTAACCACTGTGCCACTGTGCTGCCCTAGATAAAACATATGTAGTAATTACAGCTAACTTCTGGCACATTCCTGTACTTAGTGAAAACTACTAAGTATGTAGAGCACTTCTTGGTACTATAGTGCAGTAACTGCCTTATACATTTGATGCTCCAATTAAAATTTTGTACAAAGGCAAATGAAAAAAAGTAAATAGTAATAGAGTAAATAGTATAAATCTAATTATGATTTATTTTCAAGAGGACTGTTAAATAGTTTAAATATTTCAGGTTAAAGGCTTTATTAGACATTAGTCATAGTGCACATATTTTCTGAGGCAGAATAATAACTCTATAATACAATTACTGTACGTTTGTATAAAGACATAAGGATTGTTTGTGTATACTTTTGTTTATAGTATTGTTTGTGTAATTGTTTCAGCATTTGAGTGCTTGTTGTTTTATTGTGCACTTATAAACTCACAAATTTAACATTTTTACATTATGCAGTCAATATTTTGCTACAAATCTGCATTTCAATAAGTATTCTTAATTTAAAAAGTCTATACTAATTCTATTGACACTCAGGACTAGATGAGATCTCCAGATGAGATCAGTGTTAATGAAACCAAAACTCTTTCTTTCTTTCTTTCTTTCTTTCTTTCTTTCTTTCTTTCTTTCTTTCTTTCTTTCTTTCTTTCTTTCTTTCTGACTGACTGACTGACTGACACTTTTGTCTGCCTATTTTATTCTTTTATTTTCAAGCATCTCATGCCAGCACCAGTAATACTTACATCTGTCTTCTGTCTATGACATGCTGTGATAAACCAGTGATATAATAAGTTTAATGTGTGTTAATTTGCTATTTCTTCGATGATAATTAATTATTATATTATATTAATTAATATACTGATGTAGAAGAAGGAGTCATGGGAAAGCACAATAAATATGAGCTACGAAGTCCACTCTATTGGACACTTGCTGCACTATATATATATAAATAGACAGAGAGAGAGAGAGAGAGAGAGAGAGAGAGAGAGAGAGAGAGAGAGAGAGCATATGCACTCATTTTGGAAGACACTTCCAGAAAAGTAGATTCTGATCGCAGCCGGTTGTGAAACAGTACTGAAAACATGGTTGAGCAGAGTGAAAACAGATGTAAAACTCTCTCTCTCTCTCTCTCTCTCTCTCTCTCACACACACACACACACACACACACACACACACACACACACACACACACAGACACACACAAACACACACAATTAATTACAATAGCACAGGAAAAGCTAAATGTATTGCTTTTGTTACTCACACAGACAATAATTGTTTTTTTTCTCAACAGTAAGACACCATTTTTAAATCCAGTGTAATCTTAAATTTCAACCTCGCAAAAATAAACACTAGACACTCCATAATATCTGATAAATATGTCCAAGTTGATCCACGTTGCACTCTAACAATAGACATTGGTAGCAACTCTATGATGCAATGGCTTTAAGACTGCAATGGCACATTTCCAGATGTGGGAAACATGGAATGAAATCCAGGGAGCATGATCACTACAAGTCCTAGAAAGAACCATGTAGCTTTCTTCAATGGACTATTTCCAACTATTTCTAAAGTAAACTATGAGAATAAATGGATTCAAATTGATTAAAATAAGGAAAATTGCAGAGAAGCAACCAAAGTTTCTTTTAAAGACACGTTTTTTTCTACAAAGCCTGCCTTTTGCCATACTTTGGTTCTCCAATAATATCACTAATATTACACTATTTCAGTGTTTATATGTTTCTCTCTGCTCTCAGTTTTCTTCTCTCTTAGACTCTTCTTTCTCATGCAGAGTCGTTTACATTATTTGTGGTAAAAAAAAGTCATCTTGATGAAATTACATCCATGTGCAGCTCCAGGCTGTGTACCTCTGACAGGGAGCTCAGCCTGCAACAATGGCACAACAACTAAAATAATACTGACAACAAACAGTTACAGCCACTTCCTTTGCAATTATTAATAATCACTCTGCCTTATTTTTCTTTCTCTTTATACATGTCAATAATGTGTCCTAGTTTGAAATTCATTACTTGCAGAAGCAGGCATAAACACATATCAGAAAACAGATAATAGCTGTTGGTAAAGTAACAGGTAGGATCAAATTTTCAAATGTTGAAAGCTTTCCTTCTTCCATTCTTCTCTGTGATGGCATATGTAGCCTACAGACACAGTGGCTAAATTTTCACATCTCTACAAAACAGTGGATTAAAAGCTAAAATGTTACATCAAAAGTCAATATTTCCTTTTGCACTTACTTCATTCATCATGGTTGTAATTATCTAACATCTGACCCCTGGCTTTGGCCTACCTGATCAGAGAAAATACATACAAAATACAAAAATACAAAAGCTCTACTCTTTTATTTTTTATCCCTTTCTTTCTCTTTCTCTATTTAGAGCAATAGGGATGCCTGAGTTTAATATCATCATGTAGTATTGCTTTATAAAATCACTATCTATTCATATAATATCAAATGTTCTATATTCTATTTTTATAGATTCAGAGGGGGAAGTGAAGGCGATCATGGTCAGTGATGTTCTTCCATTTAAATGTAGTTATTCTTTTCAACCCCCTTTTCAGATTTTATTACTTGAAATGTCATCCATATATGTTATTTACATGTAAAGTTTGGAAGCTGACAAAATATTTAAATACATTTTGTATATTTTAATCATACTACTACTACTTCTACTACTACTACTACTAATAATAATAATAATAATTATTATTATTATTATTATTATTATTATTATTATTATTATTATTATTATTATTATTATTATTATTATTATTATTATTATTATTATTATACAATTATTACAATAAAGGTTTTAGATAAATAAGAGCCAGAATTCACAGGTTTTTATGTTCTACTGAAATTCCTTTTTACACATAACTAGTCAGACTCTTACCTATATAGTAATGCTGAGTATAAAGTATTCATCTGTATTGAGGATTATATTTGTTTTATAGCAAACCTTTATCCTAAAATGTCAAATGGTTTAATTTATTCACATTCAAAATATTTTTTACTTTCTAAGCTCCATGTTAAAACACAACCACAGGAGAGTTAAACTTTTTTCAGCATGTTGTAGTTTCAGCTTTAGTAATGGCAAGTGCAATACAACCACAACAAAGTCTGTAGTCTGTATTTTTACTAGTATGTAAAAAAAAAGGTTTGTTATCAGTAATTAAATAGTTGTAATGTTGGCGGACTGTCTTAATATTTGCTTATGCAATGTTGCACTTTGCATAATATTAGGCTTTTTCAGTGGTAGGCTATAATACTAACTGGTTTATGTAGTTTTTTCCTTTGCAAGTAGTTCTTTAAACCTGTTTAAAAATGTTTGAACTTTGTTCCGACCTTGTTGTATAACTGCACTTACAGCACATATCTCACTCAGTAATATCCTAAACATATTTTTGTTGGACTGCAGGTCAATTGAAGTTTTCAGTGTTGGAATCTTGGCTGGATGCCTATGGCATTGCAGGTCATGTGACCTCAGTGGTCTCTAGCAGTCATGTGACTGTACAGCTCTGTCTCAGGGCCCTGACCAGCTGCCTTGTCTCCAGAGCTGGGTAAAAGGGTGAGGGCTACAACTCTTCCTGGAGGTGGCTTTTTGTCTCCGGGCAGCTGCTCTCGCTTCGCTCTGGAGCTCCTGACCCACTTCCACCTCTTTCTCCTTTGCTTAAACAGAGAGAACTGCCTCCCTGCATCTCCTCCCTCTTTCCTTTGGTCTGTAAGATTGATGGCGTAAGCTTGGACCTTCTGGGCAGGCTAGTCTGAGAGGCTGGCTAAAAGCAAATGGACACTGCGCCACAGAAGCAAGTCTCAGTGGCTCAGGAGAGAGACTGCTTAGTTCCAAAGTGTTTGTGTGATGCTCGTGTCAGCTCTCTCATAACTCAACTTCTCTTAGCCTGGTTCCTGATCTCTCACTGCCCTAAGGGGCCTCTAAGGAGACTTCAGGTCCAAAAGTATGCAGGACTAAGGGTTTGATATAGGTTCACAATGTAAGAGAGAGGAGCCATGTTTAGACATGAACAAAGGGTGCTGTTGTGTTTATCAGCAAAAGCTGTCAGGAGCATTTGAAGTTTTATTTTAGAAACTGCCTCAGGCCAGTGTTTGTAAAGTTGGTGCAAAAATGTTTTTATATGTGATTGTCCTATTTGGAGGTTGACAATTAGTAGTTTCTTTAACAATCCATATGATTTAGACTGAGTAAGCCTCTTTCCTAAAAAAATTTAAATACTTAGTATTTTTTTATGCAAGCTAACATGGACCCAACATGTTTAGCATAAAGGGAGATTTTTTTAATAATAAAAATAGGTGAATAATTTTTTTTTTCATAATAAATAATTAATAGCTTAAATTAAAGCTTCTGGTAGGATTAGGGTTATTTGATTGGTATTTCAATGAAGAAAAAAAAACATATTTAGTAAAATAATACTGGTTTGTTCCTTTTAAATGTTTTTTTGTTAACAATTGTTTAATGCTGAAAAGCATTGTATATGTGTGATACTGAGATTGGCAGGTGATTGAGTGAGTGAGTAAAGGAACATGCATAATGTCACAATTAAACCTTGCTCTTATAATAATTAAAATAAGGCGATTGTGCCCACAGAGTATTACATACAGTATATATATAATACTATCATGGTTATCATTGTATGCTAACTGTAATTATATTGGTTCCCTGAGGATATTTGAGGGCCAAAATAGTTAAGCATTAAGCAGTTAAGCATTGCATGTTGTAATGTAAACTAACAACCCAAAGTTACTGTAGAAAGTATTTCAGTGTTAAAAAAATTGCTTAAAAATGACTAAATAGTAAATCAGTACTGTTTAGACAGATGCCCTTATCCAGAGAAATTTACACAACTATTTTAAATTCTCTAACAATAAATGCATTCTCATACTGGTTCAATCTTTCAGTCAGTAACTATGAGTACTTCCAAGTTAAAAAAGCTGGTGGATGTAGTATAGCATGACAACCAATGTAACAAAGTGATAATTGAAGTATTTCTTGAAGCGGTAGCTCTCAGTTGTTTGGACACCCAGGGTACGTTGATTCCATCACCTACAGTATCTCACAAAAGTGAATACACCCCTCACATTTCAGCAACCTACACCCAATAATGGGTGTCAAAACTGCAACAAAATGCAGCAAATTGTGAGTACACTCTAAGTGAACAAGTCAAAACTGTGTCCAAAGTGTCAATATTTTGTGTATGCACCATTGTTATGCAGCACTGCCTTAATCCTCCTGGGCATGGAATTCACCAGAGCTGCACAGGTTGTTGCTGGGATCCTCTTTCCATCCTCCATAATGACATAACGGAGCTGCTGGATGTTAGACACATGGTACTTCTCCCCATTCCGCTTGAGGATGCCCGACAGCTGCTCAATAGGGTTCAGGTCTGGAGACATACTTGGCCACTCCATCACCTTCCTCAGCAAGGCAGATGTCATCTGTTGTCATCATGTTGAAATCTATGTTTCCCTCAATGAACCACAGCTCCCCAGTACCAGCAGCACTCATGCAGCCCCAGACCACGATGCTTCTTCTTCTTCTTCTTCTTCTTCTTCTTCTTATTATTATTATTATTATTATTATTATTATTATTATTAATATTATTTAGTATTTGTTAAATTAATCTGCTAGTAGTATAACAATCATCTGCAGACAAAGCTGTGTAGTGAGTAATAGGGCCACAGTCTGCTGTTAATGAGACTGTTCATTGGTATAAAACAACAACAACTTTGGAACAAGTAATTCAGGGAAATCAGTGAAGTCAAATAAATCTTACAGGCATACACTCATTTGAAAGTTTTCCATTTTTGTTAAATTTTTAAATGTTATATATGTTTCCGTTATCAACCTGTACTGAATTGAACACTGGTTTATATAAACTCTAGTTTTATTTTCATTAAATTTAATTTAATTTTGACCCCACATCTCACCCACTGATTAGTTTCAGCTTTGAAATGCTTCTCTTTGCTTCAGCTACAGTCACTGAAAGAGTAAGACAGAGCAGTCCACAATACATTTCTGAGAGCTCCCTTCCATGTATAAATATCACCCTAAATGCATTTATTGCACATTTAAATACAAAAATACACATCAAACTCTCAGAACCAAGAACCATACAACTCCTTGGCTAATTGCAGCCATAAGATATATGCAACATCTATATCCTTATAATATTCCCCCTTACTGAACTTAGTTTAGGACCTTTTCAGTACAATAACTTTTTGACATCTCCTCATTTAAAGGTAACCAAACCAATAAGTGCTGCTTAACTACAATCCAACTAGACTAGTTAGTTTGTAATTGTTTTGTTGCTACTTACATTATGATAAACAACATACTATGAATTATATGTTATGCAAGATAAAAGAAATATTGTTGCTTTATGCATGAAAGCATAGCAGGTGATATACAGTTATTAGCCTATTTAATTAATTGAATTAGCCTTTATTATCCTCATAACGAGATGATAGAAATGCATACACACCTTTATCTTTTGCACGTTTCCCACCTGCTTCTTTCCTCTTTTTTTCTGAATTGGGCTCCTGAGGGTGTAGATCTTTTTTGTCATCCATAATTTAAATTTAGATTCAGCTTTCCTAAAAGTCGCCTAAATCCGCCACTGCCAAGTGACAATCAAAACAAGTTTAAAACAGAGCGGGCGCTCTACCCTGATTGGTGGTTTGCCAAATGTAATAAGAAAAGTAAGTAAGATATTTCACTTTGTAATGTAGTGAAAGAAAAACTTCCTATGTACAGTAACAAGTAACATTTACTTTGTTATTGTCCACCATTAGTGAGTTGGCAAATGCTTCTTAATGATTTAAAAGGTTTGTGTGTGTGCAGCAGGGCTGAACTAAACTAAACACAAGCTAGTAGCTTTATTACTCTAGTGATCTGATGCTGAACTAAACGTCCCCACTTTCTCTCCTCCAATCTGCACTTTTGTCTCCCGGTACTGCTTTGCTCTTTCTCGTGTGGTCCGTCTCCACATGCATTCCGTCCTCCTTTTACTTGAGCAGCTGTGCTTTTTTGGCTTTAGCTGCAAGATGGTGTGTGTTTGGGTGAGAGAGAATTAAAGAGACCGAAACAACTAAAGTCAAGCTAAAGTTCTGTGCATCTGCTTGCGTTTGAATGTCTTTACTGGGATTCTTTTCATTCAATTGTTTGTGTGAGTGTGTGTGCATGCACGGGTATGTGTGTGTGTGTGTGTGTGTGTGTGTGTGTGTGTGTGTGTGTGTGTTTGTGTGTGTGTGTGTGTTGGGACCCCCTTCCACCTCGGCCCGGCTGAGGAGCTGTAACAGTGCCCAGCAATTACTGAGCTGGCACAGACCTGTCTGTTGACTCACACACATATTCCTACTGGACTTTATTAAAACACCATCTGCTGTCAGCTACCACACATGCACCCGCCAAACACACTACACACAGGCTCACATTCCACACACACACACACACACACACACACGCACACACACACACACACACACACCCCAAATATAGTAATGTGAAAGAAAACAAGAGACTAGCAGACAGACAGTGAAATAGACACATGTTTTTTTCCTCAATTGTATCACTTTAAAAGTTGCTTGAGGAGGTAAAGAATCTGGGCTTTCATAATTCCTACTGCACTACCCTATCACAAACATTCCAGCTTCACCATCCCACAAAGCAACTGCTCACTTGCCATGGGCATACATACAGAGGTGAGTGAGTGAATCACACGCACACATAATCTACCTTATTTTGAACTGTGGGAGAGAGTAATAGGTCAGACTTCTTTTTTTCTGAACAAGACTTTTGTTTAATGTTTAAAATGCATTTATTCTGCAGGTTTTTAGGTTAGGTATATAGCTTTGTAAAACTAAAGCTAGTTTTACAAAGTGTCTTTTTATGTCTTCCAAAGTCAGTAGCACATATTGTACCAGAGAAGGGGTAGTGGATGTAGTGATAGTAGACTGCAGAGGCATGCTGAGTAGCTAACAAGTCTACAAGTCTACATGTACGTTCTGTGCTTGCGTGAGAGAACATAAATCTCTCATACCAGCAGGTGGCAGTAATCTGTATTCGGCATTCAAACAGGGAAACCAAAAGAGATATAACTAAATATATAAAGCAAGCAGAGTTTCCACCTGTGCAAATCATTACTAATGGATTCATGTAGGTTTTTTTAATCATGTCTGCTAAGTTGCAAAGACAAGAGCAAGAATGACAACAAGCGTGTTACATTATTTTCTCTTGTGCTAATCCGCTAAATTAAATAGCTAATCGTACTCCTTCTCGTCGACGAGCTCCGCTGCTGCTCGACATGCAGAATCGAGCCAACGGTGTGAAAAAAAATAAAGTTATGAGATGAAGGGGAGAAAAAAGAAAATCGGCCAAACAAATCGGCCAAATAAGTCTGCATCATATATCGGCTGCCCTGATTTCTAAATATCGCCATAGGCCAAATAAGAAACCCCTAATGGTCGACCTTTACCCATTTTTATTTGTATAGCACTTTTGCACTTTTAACAAAGGAATTTGTCTTAAAGCAGCTTTACAGATTGTTCCTTGAGATTGTTTACTTTGAGATTGTTTACCTTGAGATTGTTAATAGAGATTTAAAGCACTTTTGTACGTCGCTCTGGATAAGGGCGTCTGCTAAATGCTGCAAATGTAAATGTAAATGTAAATGTTTGTTTGTCCCTAATGAGCAAGCCAGTGGCACCTGTGGCAAGGAGAAACTCCCTGAGATGGTATAAGGAAGAAGCCTTGAGAAAAACCAGACTCAAAATGGAACCCATCCTCTTCTGGGTGGCAATAAATCTCCATTCATTACCGTTGCATCATTGTTAAGGTGTGCATTGATAGTTGAAGAAATTGCAGTTTGTGCTCCTGAGCCATTGCAGCAGACTGTTTAACATTATGTCTATTAGCAGACACATTTAAATTATGAAATTTAAGATTTTACTCCCTCAAGTAAGTTGCCTTTACTCCTGAAATGATAGAATATGTTATTCACTGTCATGTTGTTATGGAGTCACTTTAACTCCAGGTCCTCTCACTGTTTTTGTTTTACAGTATGTCATCTAAAAATGAAAATTTGCTCATTAGAGCTGTTACTCTAAATGTAAAGTTGCTTTGTGACAGAATCTACATAAACTTACATACATTTGAATTGAAAGGAAATATGAGCCAATATTTAGTATCAAAAAGCATCAGTGAAAATGAAAATAACAATTACAGTCATTCAGAGACATAAATTGACTGACACAGATCACACTGCCATAGACTTTGAGTTGCTCATGGTTCATCATGGTTTGGCACCAGAATACACTATCTGCTTTTTATTGTTATTACTATTAATGTTGGCATGAAAATGTGTTTGTGTGTTTAAATCTGCTTAAAATGTGTATTTTAAGAATCTTTGTGATTACTGGTTTGTGGTTCAATACAGCATTTAAATTGTATGTCATACTGTACACTAAAACAGCCTCAAGTACACTTTAAAGGTATATACAAGTTAGACATTTTTCTACAGTTCTAAGCCTGCATTTATAAAAGAATTTTATTTGTTATCTTTTTTGTGCTTTGCTAAGAGCTGGGTAGCTTAGTTTGCGTCTCTTGCATGTGTGCATGTCATTCAGACTCGCCTATACTCATACACTCATACACACAAACACATGTGCACAACCAGCATGCCACACAATCCATGGCTATTATTGTGGCTTCTCTATTGCACGAACAGTTAGTGTAGAATCATGCAGCGTGGCCCAGGTGCTGGTTGAGGCGAGCCCAGTTCCTTTAATGACCGTCTGATGGTAATTTCATTAGGTGTAATTTGCTGAGGGACATGTCATTTAGAATAAGCCGCTCCATTTTTTTGGATAGAGCTGAACTGGGCTCAGAGTGGGTACATTATACTTCGATTTAGATGCAGAGCTGATGTGTGTATGTGTGAGTGTGTGTGTGTGTGTGTGTGTGTGTGTGTGTGTGTGTGTGTGGCGCGGGGGTGTTATACATTGTAGATAAACAGGATCAGCTTCCCTAGCTTCTCCCATCCATATTACCTAATATAGCATTTAGGTATGTGTGTATATAGTGTTACATACAGTCTGCTTACAAACAGATTACAATTATATATTTAGGTCACATTTACTGCACACTGTGCAAAACAGATTCATTTTAATTTTTTCTGTCTAAAATGTTGAAAGAGCATTGAGAAAACCAGCACAGTAGGCCTAGGCTATCCATTTGCATTAACCCAAATTATTTAGCTTCAGTCTCATGATGCATGAAGTAGTGAAACAAGCTTTGTTTTAGCTTGCATTATTTTCATGCAAGGTATTCTCTGTGTGCAGTCCAAATGAATGCATAAGTTATCGTGTGTTCTAATTTCTCTTATGCACATGTGTAATCATCTCAGCAATATTACCATAATCACATGCTGATTTGTTAACAGCCTCTCCTTGCGCAACCGTCTGTCCAAGGAAAGCAAATTGGCTTGCAGAGGGGTTTGTGTGTGTGTGTTGGTGTGTGTGTGTGTGTTGATGTGTGTGTGTGTGTGTGTGTGTGTGTGTGTGTGTGTGTGTGTGTGTGTGTGTTTCTTTTCTTTTGCTGTGCACATTCTGGTGTAGGGGGGAACCACTGGAGCAGAAGGCTTAAACAGGGACCCTGCTTCCACTGACCATGTGTGTGTGTGTGAATTCGTCTGGACTGGAGTCTCCTCTGGACTAATTGGACTCGTATGTTTGAGACATTTTTTGTAGTTGGCATACTTTCTGAAATGGAAATATTTTTACACATCTGAATCAGACAAGAAAAAAGACTATAGAATAAAGGATAGAGCTAATAGTGTAATAGTGTTAATGATCACTGTTATGGTTAATGCCAAGCCTTAGCAGGCAAATACATAATTAAGTATGTGTGTCATTTGCAGAAAGGAGAAGCACTGAATGAAAAGGGATATTAATTTTGAACATTTATACTTAATGGGCATATGGGCATTATAAAGAGGTCTAAAAGCCCTTTAAAGGTCAAACATAGATTACTCCTGCTGCCCACATTTTCACGTTAGGACTAATGCAACAAAGAATGCATGGTTAATATTTTATTATAAAATTTAAGCTTTATTTATGAAATCAGTAGTTGTGCATATGAGAATATAATATGCATGAATATCTTTAAAGAATTTGGCACTAAGATTCCTGTCCTGATGTAACAAACTTGATTTAGCTTATTAGCTTTCATGTCCATCTTCTACTTAGCTAGTCTAGTACAAATGGCCAAATTTACAGCACATAATGAAACATAAAGCATCTTTCCAGATGCACAGTAACAAAACTAACTTTATCTGGCATGCCTCATGTTCATTTTGCTGAATAATACATTTGTCTGCTAGAGCAAAGTACACCTTTTATTGACATTTTAATAAACACCTCCAGCTGGGGAGTGTATGTTTCCTTTAATGAGAGCTTATCCACAGGCCTTAATTAACACACACACTGTTTTATAAGCTTACAATGTAGCATGTTCAAAGCCAGCAATATGGTCACTGCAGGATGTGCATCTTTCAGCTTCCTGTTTTTGGTTTCTAGGCTTCCTTAGTTCATTTGTTAGAATGAAAAGCTGTAGAATTGGTGATTAAAAAGAAAAGATAAATTACAACACAATAACTTGTAGCTATTAGAGGACAGATACAGCACTGAATTATTAAAATAAAAAATATGAATATGAATAGTTTCACTGTACCATCAATCAAGCATCGAGTTAACACTTAGAGTCCTACTTATTTCATTATCCTTCTGGTACAAGAGAGAGGGAGAGGGAGATTAGGGCACATGTCTTTCTCTTTGCTGGGACTGTACCTCCTGTCAGCACGTCTCTATCGGCCCTTTGACAGAGTGGGCAGCTGAGGACGATGTTTTATGGTGTGTGACATGTTCCAGTGCCAGGCCGGCCCCTCCCTCAGACTCACCCCCTACAGGCAGCTTTTGTCTGGCCTAAATGGGGTTGGATGCACCCCTTTAACTTTGATTTCCATTCGCCATTGTCCTGCATTGATGGGGAGGCTAACTCCATCTGGGCCTGCCTCGCATGGTGCCTTGCTTTCAAAAGGCATATGCTCTCTGTGTGGAGAAGCTCCACACCCGTTGAAGAATGGGCTACTGATATAATGATATACACAAGAAGAAGGGTGTGTGTGTGTGTGTGTGTGTGTGTGTGTGTGTGTGTAAGAGAGAGAGAGAGAGAGAGAGAGAGAGAGAGAGAGAGAGAGAGAGAGAGAGAGAGAGAGAGAGAGAGAGAGATGGGGGTGACATTACTTCATTCAAGGCTTCATTGTGTGGGTCTTACTTACATGTAATGGGTTGTTTTATGTATGGGCAGGAGTGCAGAAGTGCTGAAACAAAAGCCCCCACTGCCATGATAGAGCTTTAAATTGCACTCAGTCTGTTCGCCTCCTGAACTGTGTAAACTTACACATGTATTTTCTATTTAAGGTGCACAACTTGTTTTCCCCCTCCTCACAGTAAGATTCAACAAAATCTGTTTTGCACAGCAGGCCATGCCTACGAAATGTAAATGTTTCATATGATAAATGTACAATTTCTTGAATGTTTGCCATGGTTTTTTTTTTTAGATAACTGCACAAGAACAGTTTTTATCCACAATAGATTTCATTTAATCCAGTCAAAATCCATGCATCTAACTATCTGTTCAGAAATATAATTTTTAACTACCATTATTTTAAACTTGTCCCATTAAAAACTCTCATAGATGGGTTTGCCACCTTGTTTTGAGTCTTGAGTGTGAGCTAATGATCTCTTCTGTCTTTAGATCAATTTCTACTCCCCCTTTTAACACCAGAGACCTTTTCTCTTGTTTCTCATCTTGCGGTCGATCCGTTTCAAAGCATCCGAGCAGTCTGATCTAATGAAAGGTCAGTGATAATAGCCCCGAGGGCTTATGGTTTTCCCCCCAACTGGGCCGGACCCAGTCCTGCCTCACTTGAGGGGTGGTGGTGGGGAGTTTAGAGCTGGCTGCACAGGGCAGGTTGAGTTGCGAGGGTATTTAGACACTCTGAAAGGAGGGGCATTGGATCAAATAGGAGCAAACAGAAGGAGGTCTCCGGGGAGGAGCAGAAGCCCTGCTCCATTTTATAGACTCCCCTGAAAGAAAGTGATTACACATCATTATCCAATTGAAGCTGATTGATGGAGAAGGGTCAGAGCAATATAGCTCATAGCTGTGTGGGGAAGGGGTGGAGGGCGAGGCGAGTGGGTAGAGGATGGGACAATGGCTGGATTGTCACACTGGGAGAAAGGGTGGAGGGACATGGAGGTGTGGCAGCACTCGAGTCAGGACAAATGAAAGATGTGGTGTTTTCCTCTCAGCAGAGGTTCAAGTGGTACAACAAGTGCTGATAAAGGGTGAGATGAGGGGCCCCACTGCTGAACTGTTGAACATGGCCTGAAATTAGCCCTGATAAGAGTAACTGTGTGTATCTCTCTCTCTCTCTCTCTCTCTCTCTCTCTCTCTCTTACTCTCTCCCTTTCTCTGTGTGTGTATATTTGTGTATTTGTGTAACAAGTGAAAAAGATGTGCATGCTTGTGAAAAAAACAAATGTAATTTGCTGAATGTTTGAGTTACAGTAAGGATGTACATTGCAGGCAGATAAGGTCAAGTTGGATAAATATTTTAATCAAAATTGTTTTTATGCTAAGCATGATAACAATAATAATTACATTCAATTCAGTTTTAATTGTATCGTGTTTTTAACAATGTACATTCTCCTAAAGCAGCTTTACAGAGATAGAGGTTATGAACTTCGGATGTATAAGTTTAGTGCCTATAGGTTTTGTTTCTTATAAGTTTATCCCTTATTAGCAAACCAGTGTGTAGCAAAGAAAAAACTTTGAGAGGAACCAGACTTAAAAGGGAACCATCCACATCATTGTTGGGGTGTGCTGTACAGTAATGGGTGTTTCAATACTGTTGGTCCTGAGCCATTGTAGCAGACTGTTAATATTAATATATTATAAAAATTATTACAGTCCAAGTCTATTGTTATAGTTCTTAAGGTGCCCAGTAACTTTATGAATCTATAAGCTGTTCATGTGGAACTATCCCCAGCTGCACAGAGTGGTCTCCAATTGAAGAGATTGTATTCTTCAACTCAACCAACTTAATCTAACCTTTACTGGACTGTAACTGTAGGTTTTTAATATATAATGTTATACATATATTTTAGATCTAGATCTATACTATAGACTAGTTGTATGTATGTAAATTCCCATATATAAATTCAGTTTTTCACCCCAGTTCTGACACAATAATGTACATTACTCATTTTGATCAACCTTAGCAAAAGAAACAGAATGAAAAAAAAGGAAGAGAGAAAAAAGATGAGACAGAAAAATGTGTCATGCTTTACAGATACTTAATTGTGACTAGGATCATTTGTGAGCAAAACCCTGACAATCACATGAAAAGCCCAGGGCCATGCACAGAGTCAGGGGAAAGCAGCCAGTGTACAAGTCAGAAAAAACACATGTGATAGACTAGGAAGGAAAAGGCAGAGCAGGTCAGTGAGCCAGGAAAGACAGATAGATAGAGAGAGACTGAGAGAAAAAGAGAGCGAAGGGGGCATGATGGGACAACAGAAGACAGAGTTAGGGTAGTGAAATAAAATATATAGGACAAGAAATCTTTTCATGCAACTTTTACAAGTTTAAATCCTTCTCTTGTTATTTTGTTCTCATACAAACCTTTCTCTTAATCTGAAAACCCATCTAACAACACCCCCCCCCCCCATTATAAGACTTAATGAAAATACGTACTAGTGTACTCCTACTTAGGTTCTGCCATTAACACCGAATCTAGAAATCATTCTAGACCACCATTAGTTAACAATGCTTTATTACTTAAATCTCGTTACTTTTAATAATTAAGAAAAATAAAAAAAATACAATATAACAAACCAACTGTGTGCAGCTGATCACTGGGAAGTGTACATTTATATAGTATGTAAATATAGATGTAATGATTCTGAAACATTTACATTAGATTTATGGAACTGATGTTCAGACACCCTTATCCAAAAATACTTTCTACAAGTTTTACAATGCTGCTTTATTAGGACACAGACTAAAACTCTGTTAGGAGAGATAATAGTTAGATTTTGGTTTAAGATGCTTTAAGTGTTAGTTTAAGAAGTAATAGATCTGTATTGTGATTTGTTTGTAAAACTTGTATAGTTACAGATCTGGGAAAGAGAAGACTGATTTTGTGATGCTGGAAAATATAATAATATAATTATGTTAATATTAAAACATTGTTTGCTAACTAATATAAATTGAAATTCTAATACAGTTTTGTACAGTTATAGATACAGTGAAAATAGCAAACGCAAATCAGTGTGAGCATTTTGAGTTCTTTGTGGATGTGTCATTAGATTAAAGGTCTGGAGAAACTGACTCCTGGCCTTTAGACTGATCTGAAAGGAAATAAGGCTTTGTATGCTGAAATGAGAGCAATCACATGAGTCTAGACTCCTTGCTAAGTACTCTGTACACACACACATACACATACATATACACACACACACACACACACACACACACACACACACACACACACACACACACACACACACACACACACACACACACACACACACACACACACGCACACCCCCCCACAACTCTGCCTGTGTCATCCTAAAGGAATCTCTTTAATGAATGCCTATTAAAAACAAAGCAGATCCCAGAGCTTCCATCACACTTCCTGTCTCCCCTGGACTGACGCTGAGCAGACGACCCAGTGTCTAAGTTTTCTGTCTGGGACAAAAAGTCCCAGCATGGGAAAGTTTTCACCTTTCCCAGATAAACAAAATATGAAAAAAAGAAATACATATAATAAATGTTTGCAGCACCATTATCTACTCACTGTAACATTTGCACTGTAGATTTGCATATACGCCTGCTGTAAAATGCTAAGTGAGGATTTTGTATGTGCTTACCAGCTGTATTTTGGTGTATATTTCATTGTAATTGCAGCATCTTAAGCTTAATTATTTATTAAAATGTTTTAATAGTGTCCATATTGATCAAACGTGATAGCAATAGAATAAGTACAACTGTAAAGCATGAGGAAAAATAATAAAACCATAAGCACTTGTGTTGCTTAAACAAGACAAGGTCTTTAAAGCAGTTTGTGGCAAGCTTTCCTGATTTCCTCCTCGTCACAGTTAGTGTGATAATTGGAAATGGAGGGGTATTAACTCCGATGGGATTAGTGGCGGGAATTAAATATGTTAATCCTCCAAAAAGGTAAATAGCCTTTGCAATACAATAACCAATTTTCAGAATCTCCCTCAAGGACATACTTGTCTTTGAAGCTACATGGTCTCGAGTGTTCCAGAAAGTTCCCAAGGTCATCCCCATGGTGCAGGCAGCCACGCTGCCCCTCGGCTGACTTCTAACCTGTTCTTCAAATGCCTGCATTCTTCACATCATTACTCTCTCCCCTCCAGAGAACACTTAGTGCCATGTGTTCATCTGCCACCTAATTATATCACCCAGCTGAATGTCATGGAAACACAACTTTGGAATACAATGCGTCAGGCATGCAAGTTCCACTCTCTCTCTCTCTCTCTCTCTCTCTCTCTCTCTCTCTCTCACTCCCTGCATATGTGTGTGAAGGGGGGCTTGTGGTTTAATAAAATGGATAAAAATTATTCCATGATGTCAAGGTAATGGTATAAATAATGTAATGTAAGTGTTTTTGCCACTTTGAAGTTTTGGCATGACATGCTGAATAAAAATTGTCAGGTATTTGCAAGATTGCTGTAACTCTTACTTGGATGAAAATTAATTTTATATGCACTAAACTGTGTAAAAGTCACTGTCTGAGCACTGTCCAGAGAAGGAAAACATTAAATAAAAAGTCAATCAAAAAAATGTTGATCATTAAAATGACAGTCAAATTCAATAATGCCATTATTGTATATTTATAATCTGCAGTGGCTGCTTTCTTCATTCTCAAATGTCATGTGTTTTTCTTCTATCTATTTATCAATCTTTTTTAATAAATCTTTCTATTTTTACTAATTAAGTAAAGTAAAATCTGCTTCTGTTTGCAAAAACACTGCTTCTGCAAATGTGTGCACTTGATCACTGGGAAAGGTACATTTATATAGTAAGTAAATATAGATGTCATGATTTTGAAACATTTACATTAGATTTATAGTATTTGTCAAGCGCTCTTATACAGTTTTCATCAATAAATACATTACAATGCTGGTTCATTAGGACACAGACTAAAACCCTGTTAGGAGAGAAAATAGTCAGAAAAAAAGGTTTTTAATTTACGTGTATAAGTTTTAAAAGAAATAGATCATCTTGTGATCTGTTTGCAAACCTTGTATAGTTAGAGGTCAGGAAAATAAATGAATGACTTGGTTATGCAAAGAATGACTTTCTAAATATATGACTATTTACTCTTTTTGTTGCTTTCATAAATTTAAGGCTTTAAAAATCTTCTTTTGCTATTTGCAGATTATTTTGCTTCATACTAGAAATAAATATCTAAAATGTATACAAAAAATCATTTGTCAATAGAGCAAGGTTACTTCAATCTTAAGATCTGTAGAAAATGTCTAGAAATAGTTTTAATAATCAGACAGTTGGTTTATTTTTTTATTGTTTTATTTATATGCAGCCAAACAGATTTATATAATTCTCCAGCTTTTATTAGTGTTCTTTGGCAATGTGTGTGTTCTGTAGATGTGTCAGACAATGACGATGGCAGGAAATGAGGATGGGGTATATGTAGGTGAGCACCACTGCATGCAGATCCGACAGGAAGCAAAGTTTAGTGGACTGACGCAGCAGGAGGAAACCATTACAAGATACTCTAATGGGCTTTACTTGACTTGGTTACGTATCTCACATAAATTATGCCTGCCCAAAACAAACCACACACCAGCTAACCTACACTGTCCAAAAATGCTCCAATACATAAGTATGTCACACCCACAGCACTATGAAACCATACTCAGATACCTGATATTGTGAAACTGTATGTTAATTATACCAACTTATCGTCCTATATATATATATATACACACACACATGCATGCAAGCATACATACTGTACACTTACAGACACACACACAAAGATCTTAATTAAAACCAGCACTTCAGCTCTCACATACTGTCATAATAACGAGAGGTGCATAGTTGCTATAGTCTGCTTCAGATAAAGCCGAGTTTGAGGGGGAAATGCTTGAGGGAAAAAACATACAAAAGAATAGAGACACGCACTAATATTATTCATTTGCCTTTACAGCTGCATAAGCACTGTGGGATAACTGATTTCACAACCCCAAAACAGTTACCACAGCTAAATTTGCAACAAGCACTTGTGAAAGTGGTGGGGAAAGGTGATATCATTTATCACCTGCTTTGTTATCCTCCTGTGTGAAAATTAGTTCCTACTTATAATTTTAACTTATAGTCATTTTCTGTGTGAGGCAGATAAGATATATCCGTATCCTGTGAACACACTTGATCAGTGGAGGGGTGGAGGTCAGAAAAAAAAGGCTAAATCCAGTTATTTTACTCCATGCATTTATTTATATTAATCCCCACAAAGCAATTTTCTTGGAAAATTAGATTTTCAGATTTGAAATCCTGCTGTCTATGCCTTTTAAAGTTATAGCAGAAAAGGAATAGCAGAATTGATTTTAAAACCAGTCAGTAAACTATTCATTTTAAAACTATATAAAAAATTTAATATTATTAGGTATTGAAAACAACTTTTACAAAACACACTTTCCACATTTTTTAGGTCTGGTATGTACAGTATGCACGGGTGTGTTAATGCATAAGATACCGAGGTCATGTGATAAAACAAAATAATAATTTCCTTTTTTCCTTACAATGTAATTATCAGGTTCAAATTATCTGAATATAATCTCCATATAAGTGGCAATCAGAAATTATTTTTCAATTGTGTATTCCTTTCCATATACTGCAGTATATTCTGACTTTGCATTTTAAACCTGATGGGTCTCATGTTCTAAAAGAGGGTGTTTTTTTTTTTTGTTTTTTTTTGTTTTTACTTCTTAAGAGAGCCTATAGAGGCCAATGCCAGAGATCGTCTTTTTACAAACAATACATATAGAAAGTGCTGTTTACATACACATATAGAAAAAAATCAATACAGACAGTTGAGAAAACTGAACTGTCTAACAATGAGTCCTGAAATTACAGCTTCTCTCTAAGAAAAGCGTGATAGAAAGAATACAAGAGTGAGAAAGGTGGTGTGAAAGGAGAGGTAATGAGTTTGAGTGGAAATAGGTGTGTGTGTGT
>NC_060904.1:10628310-10660810 GCF_014805685.1 Silurus meridionalis | reverse complement strand
CCAAAAAAAGGTCTTTTGCAATTAAACAAATTGTTCCTGTTTATGTTCCGTATCCCTAGGAAGAGGGTTACTCACAGGGGTCACAATTTTAATTAGCCAGTACTTAAGACCAATAACAAACTGATTATTTGCTAAATGGTCCTCACAAGCTGAGAGAATCAGGGAATCAAGAAAACGGTGTATTAAGCATTCATTTACCCCTTATAGCCAGTTAACTTGTCCCCTAAATGTGCCACAGCTTAGCAGAAAAGAACAACTTCTGGAGACCAGTGATGTCAAAGCAAACTTTGAAAAACTGTGATTTCTTACATTGGCTACAAAGTTGGTGGATATATATATTTTTTTGCTGTTCCTTTCAGTCTCTTTCAATCGATAAACACATATCTATGCGTCATTTTCTTTTAATTGCAGATCATATATATATATATATATATATATATATATATATATATATATATATATATATATATATATATATATATAAATAATAAATAATATATTGCTGTAGAACTTTTGATCTGTAGTACAATATATGGTTTATTGATCTCTGTTGTCATAGTATTGTATTGTAATACTGATATTTCAAAAGTCAAGATATTCAAAAGAGCATTGTATAAAAATGTGAGATGATTTAGGTGCAGTGGGAACTGTTGTCGTTAGAGTTGTTTCTGATTGGGTTTCCTTTGAGTGCTCCAGTTTCCTGAAATGAACTAGTAGTGTGTGTAAATGTGTGTGCATGGAGCACTGTGGTGTACTGGGTGAATTCAAGGATAGACTCCATGATAAACCAGTAACAGAAGATGGACAAATTGCTGCACTTTTATTTTTAAATACAATTTCTAAGCCTTTTTCAGCATTGTAGCTACTACATAATATTAATAAACAAAAAATAATAATTTCAGCAAGCAAGTTAAAATTCAATTATTCCATGTACAATTATTTAGCAGACACCTTGTGTAATTGCAAAGTGTCTTGTAGGATTGCATCCACAACTCTAAGTATCTTTTTTTTAATCGAATGTGTTTCTCATCGCACCTGTGTGACCCAGTATAGCATCAGTCTGATGTGTAGCATGTGGGGATGGAGGATGGAGGGATAGAGGCTTATAGAATACAGACATATCTTTCTGCTACTTGTCTCTCTGCTGTCTCTTCAGAGCATTCACAGGAAGTGAGAGTGCAAGGGGGATGGAAGGGTGTGGGAGCATCTTCCTGTCTTGTATGTTTTTCTCTACATTGGATGAAGTCTTGTGCCATCTGATGCCAGCACTGTGTTTTATTTCGTAACCAGGTCCAATCGTGTTCAGCTGTATAAAAACATGCCTAAAATGTCAATTAAGAGACCACAGGACTCACTGTATCCCTTTCTGCTAACATTGACTTTTTGCATTCTATCTCTGCCAGTTAAAATGTTTACTTTCTCTAGGTGCCTCTGATCATTTATCTTAAATAAACCATGTGCTATATACTGAGTGTTAAACAACATACCATATTTTAAATGTATTATGAGCATAGCTGCTTAGACATACAATGTGATCAGATATCCTCATAAAGCCATAGAATCAGTTTATAATAAATCTGTCATATGTGTGCAATGTGCATATTTTAGACACGTTACTGACTCTCAGTGGAACAAAAATCTGTTGTTATGATTGAGATAAAGGCAGTTTGGTCTTTGATTGGGCTTTGTTTGAACAAGTTTCCAAATGAACATGGGGCAAGCTGAACTAGACCTTTATCCATTACTCGCTCTCCTTCTGCTGTTCCCTGTAGGACTTAGAAAAACATGGGCACTGCAAAAACAAATCTGGCTGCCAGAAAAGGTTACACTTCTAAATAAGGTTTTTCCACTCAGTCCTTAATTTCAAGTCAACCGTCTCCTCAGAGTGATTGGTATAAATCTTTTTTTCTTTTTTTTTTAAAGGTTGTGTTAGAGGGTCAATGGTTTACCAGTGTGGGATTTGTTTTGTTCATTTAAAAGGCCATTGATTATATAATTTGGCCGAGTATGTCAGAGACACAGCTATAGTGTTAAAAAAATAAGGCAATGTGGAAATATATGCTTAGAACAAACTGGAAAAAAAAAACGTGTTACACTTTCATGGCCTGTGAATCTGGTGCACATTCTACCTCAACATTTGTACCTGTAATCAGTGATTGGGCTTCAATTACATGTATAATGTATGTTTCAACACGTCTCAATCTGAGATCATATCTCTAACTAAGGTCAGGCCAACAGAAACTGGGGTTGGACTTGGCAGCTCGATCTGTCTGTAAGGCAATTAGGGAGTGTGTGAGCAGTAAGGCCACAGTCACCGAAGCAAAATAAATGGGAGGGAGAGGAAATGGTCAACATTAGCAGGGGGCCCCAATAAGAAGATGAAATGTAAAATGTTGGTATGTAATTGATGTGTTCCTCCTCAAAAACCCTTTTTGCTGTTAACATGTGCAAGGGGGGGCTAATTGTTGCCAGATATTCCTAGATAGCTTGACAGATGCTATTTACTGTAAGTCTGTACAGTAAATAATTAGAACTAATCATGTTAGCAAAAACACTCATAATATAGCAAACATACAAATAACTAATACATTTCTTTTAATTTGTTGTGTGTTTCCTAAATCTTGTAACTATCATTTCTTTAAGGTTTTCCTATGTGAGGAATTATGTGGGTGATTTTGAAATAAAACTTTCAAATCATCAAATGCATTAAAAGAGGTTGAAATATTAAAAGCTGTTATGTGATGTCCATTTTTTTTTTTTTTTTTAGATTATTTTGTTAATTATTTTGTTACACTTTATGGCAAAACTATGTGGACACCTAACCAGTCATATCCTTATGTATTTGTTGAGCAGGTTATTCCAGGCTTAGTTCCCTTTTTCTTGTTGTAATAATCTTTATTTTCCTGGGCAGGTTTTTCATCAAATTTCTAAGCTGGTTCTAGTGATTTGTGTTTATTTTCCCATAAGAGAATTATGATTTCATGAACTGATGTTTGATGAAGTGGCCTTGTGTACCATTTGGTGTTGAGGGTTTTCACAAAACTCAGTGCACAACACCCAAGTGCTTTTACTTCAAACTTAGGACACCAGGTCTGCATGGATCTTGTTTTGTGCATAGTGACATTTTTAAGCTAAAACAGGCTTAGGCAATCATGTTACAGCATACAAATATATTCTCCACAACTGTGTGCATTTAAATCTGTGGTAATAGTTTGGGATAGACTCACATGTATATGTGATGGTTATCTATCTGTTAATAAAGTGTATATAATAAATCTATTGGAGTGCTAAATGAACTGCATCATTACATAACTCTGACACTAATCACACTGTTACCCTGTTGCCTCATGGCTTGGTTAATTAAGGTCTGGTAATGGATCTCTGTAAACATTGGCCTGTAATGTCTGTTCTATGCAAAGTTATACAAATAAGTGGGAATTAGATTTTATTAATTAACTGCTGAACTTTAACAAACTCCACAACTCACAACCTGTAAGACATTACATTGCAAATTATTATTTTGTATCACTTTGCCATATAAATTACAAATGACAAAGGTTTATGACACAGAGTTTACAAATCTAATTTTAATATACTGATATTAGTTTTTCGGGCCAGTTTGTTCAAGTAATTTTGACCTAATATTCATGAAAATCTTCACAGACCTTTTTAAAGCCTAGTATATGTTGTATCAGAGAAAGTGCTTTCCTCTTTTTTTGTTGTATTTGAGTGGCATAAATCAACTATTATTCAGACATAATTTGCCATCATATGCAATATGAAATTGTGGTCATAAAAGTCATGTGTGTCCTAGAGCTTATTCCTGTCACAAAATTGTGATCTACTCTTAGGGGTAAAAGGTAGGAACCATTGGAGGTTTGGGGATCATTATTTTTCTGATTGACTAGATAATGAATGTGTAGTGTATAATGTGTGGCCTAATCTATAATATTTATGCTTTTATTCAGTATCTTGTGACCTTTCATTATAAAAAATAATTGTATAATATAACATATAATTAATGATATATTAAGGATTTTTAGGGATTTAATGTATTGAATTTGAAATGAATGCACAAAATCCTAACTCAACCTGTCTACAGTTCAGGTAACTAATTGCATTTTTTTTTTTGGAGCTGCAGGTCCAGAATTGGCTTATTGTACTAAGAATCCTAATGAGTGTTTTTTCAGGGTTTTTTTTATTAGGATTTGTAAGCCCCTTCTGATGGAAAAAAATGGACATGATTGCTTATCTGTTACCTTATAACATCAGTCTTGTGTCTAGTGAGAGTTAATTTTTTTTAAGTATACTTATATTATTAAAAGGTTAGTATTTAAACCATTAGTATAGGCATTATCCTTCATAATGAGAATCAACATTTTTGTTTTAAAGTGTGTTAAAGGCATTATCACCATTTGTGTAAAAGAATAGTGGGTGGTAAACTGATTAATTTGATTTAATAATATTCATACAAGCAGAATAATATACTGGTTACATGTATTGCTTTTTTTCTAATAAATCTAAAAATGTCCCTTTTTGGTAAAGACCTTTGAAAAATATCCCCTAATCCCGTGTAATGCATACACATTAGCTTAATGTGCTAAACAGTACCATCAGCATAGCACTGCTTGCTTACACATAAATGAAATAAAAGGTCTGAGCAACATAAAAACAATTAAATAGCAAATAAACAAGTGAAATTGTGATGTAAGGAGATATTTGTCATATTTACTTTGTAATTGTAATAATATTGTACGTACATTTCCCAGAGCTGTACACATGCTACAGTTTACAGTGATCAGACATGAAATATAAAAAGTTCAATGTAGGTTTCTCTTAGGCCACAAACACCCATTAATGCTGGGTTTCCACAAGACCATCAAAGGCATGGTGTGGTGTCCACAGCACCAATACAGTATTATAGCCACAGATTCATAAATTCTGTAGTTATGAATCTGACTTGCTTTCAGACTGAGATCTGGGGAATTTGAAGGCCATGTCAACATCTTGAACTGTTTATCATGTTCCTCCAACCATTCCCGAAAAATTTTCATTGTGGGGTGGGAAGCATTATCATGTTTAAAGAGTCTACTGCCATTATGGGATGCTGTGGTATACTTGGTCTGTAACAATGTTAAGGTTGGTGGTACAGTACATGTCAGAGTAACATCCATATAAATACCAGGACTCACAGTTCATCAGCTGAAGATTGCCTAGAGCATCACACTGGCCCTACCAGCTTACACAATTTGGGCATTGGTTACACACCAACTTACAGAACAACACAAAACTGACTGCTCACTTGCCACCTGTCAAAATGACAGGTGCCACTAAAACAAGATAACTATTCTTTTTAAGCACCTGACAGTGATTTTAATATTATGACTGATCAGTGTATATCAAGGACATAATTAGCACTAAGCAAAGCTACATGCTGATTGTCCTGGGTAGTCAAAGTGGTGAATCTTTAGTTGTTTGTAAATTGTAAATATTTACTTGAAGTGTAGTACTTTATTAAACCATCCGACACAGACCAAAAATATAAATAATACTGAAAAATTACCAAATTGTTATTCGTCCCAATGGCCTAGTTTCTTCATCAGGGATATATTTGGATTTGCAATTCATGCATTAAACACTGATATTAAGTAAACAAATATTTTAATTTAACCTTTTAAAACATCATATCATTCATTTCAAAATATTTGTTAATGTAGTTTTTATGATTACGATCTTAAACTTATTAACAGCAAGCATGAGCAAATACACAAAATTAGTTGTAATCAGTTGTAATACAATTCAGTTGTAGCAATTTTCCTTGACTGGTTATCAAAAAACTAATATTTTTATATAGACTTTTTTTTTATTTATGTAACAGCTTACAGCTAATTTTAATTTATTGAACCTTTAATGGCCTGCTGTTCATTCCATTCTCTTATTCCCCAATGTGGGTTCACAGACAGCTCCAAATTCTCAGAGTGATTAAAGGAAGCCAGATATTGGCAGCATTGTGGTCTTAAATGTAAAGTTTATGAGTACTGTGGGTAAACTGAATAAACAAATTAATGAGTCCCACTGAGGGAATCACAGTGCTATCTTAGATTTGACATTTGTCAGTCAGTAATGATATTATTAGACTTTGACTGTTTAAATTAGGTTTACATTTGCTTAAAGGAGATTGTGAGCGATGATCTATCTATAAATGCCATAGCTCAATAAATAAGAAACAAAACATGACAGTGATTGTCATGTGGAATGGACCAACATAAATTAGAACAGAGCAATTTTCCAATGATTATAAGACATGAAATAAAACAAATCACAAATTTTCATTGTTACATTTATTGTTAGATGTGATGTTGCTGAAAGTCAGTGAGACCAATAAGCTGATGGGATTTAAGATATTGCAGCTATTAACAGCTATAAATGTTTTTGTTTTGTAATGTTTTTAAAATAATCAATTTCTGTAAATGCTAAATAAACATCTCATTTCACTCAGTGAATAATTTTCTGTTTTGTTTGTTTATTTGGTTATTAATAATCTTTACTATTTGTTAATAAGCCTTTTTTTATTTATATAAATCGTTGTATTAGTTGAAGAAATAATTAACCTGCTTTAGAAAAGACTGACTGTAGCCAAATCCATGATGTAGAAATTTTATAAACAATGCAGATGAAAATAACTTAAAGAATCATCTCATACTGGTTACCATTTCATACTGGTTCCAGTGTACTTAAAAGCACATTTAGACTTCTGTAGTGAACAAGCCGAAGCTTTTGTCAGAATCTTAATATAAAACATAAATTCATTTAATTAAATTTGATTTCTAGACATTAAAAATAGCATAATAGCAAAATAGCACTAGCATTATTAAAAGGGCCCGTTTCATACTAAACTAAATCTGCTGATTTTAGCCTTAAAGTTTGCTAATCTTTATAACTGACAAATACTTTATTCTCAGTTATTTATATTGTCCTACCCATCCAGGATAGACCAAAAACAGAGATTTTCTGAACATGAGTAACTGAATATATCTGTTATTATTGTCATATTTTCTCATCCATCAGCGGCATTGCAGGGGAGATTTAAAGATGCTACTGTGTTGTGTCGTTTTGTCGTGTCGTTGTGTTTGCATATTTGGGGGACAACACTGCCTAATTCATAACTAAGAATTATCATCTGTTTTAACAATTCCACTTATTGTATCCTCTCAGTAATAAGAAACAGTTTAGATTTAAAAAAAAAATGTCTGTGGTTGTCTAATATATTCTTTAAATCTGGAGCACTAATTCCCATGGTTCTACCCATGCATTGCAGAGACATGATGCACATTAGTCAATTAATAGTCTGTTAAATGACAACAGTTCCAGTCTATTGATTTACTCTGGGGATTCATGTGTTTTCATCACACAGTTTCAAAATAGGCAGAAGGCATTGGGTCATGAGAAAGCTTAAAAAAAGACAAAAAGAACTGTGGACATGTCTATAGTTGCTATTTCTCTAAGCTAAGGTGGTTTGTTAAATATCTCACATTCCACATGTCTGTTCACCTGCTTTATATAAATTAAAATCCACCAATTCAAAGAATATTATATGATATATACATATATATTATAACTAGACTATTAGATACATGTTTTATATTAGGAAAATTTGCCCTAAGTAACTAGGTGAAATAAAATGTGAAAAAAAATGATCTTTGGAAATTTGTGATCCTGGTATGTGACATCCAATAGGTCTTAAACTGTTTTAAATAATGTTTTAAATATTCTTTAGGGTGTATATGTATATATATATATATATATATATATATATATATATATATATATATATATATATATATACATACATACATACATACATACACATAAGCTAGAGGATGCATAAACAAGCAGTGAAATAAAAGAGGGATATAGCTGAATAGTGCACGCTTATGTCCCACTGCTGAAATGAATAGCGGGCAGCTGACGTCTTGAGTCGATAGGCCACATATCAAGCACTGCACTTTGGAGTGAAGCATTCCCACTGGACGAGAACACAGAGGGTCTCCATTATATGGCGCTCTCTCATGGCTCTGCCTCCTGACAGGAGTATTAAAATGAAATAAATCAGCCATTAAGAACAACCCATAGAAACTGAAATGCTATTAATACCCAAACTGTCACAAAGTGAAAATGTCTGATGTGATAACCATAGATAGGGGCGCTCTAATTGTGTGAGGTGAATTTTTATTTTAGCATCTCTCTACCTGGTGAAAGGTGGAAGAAAAACCTTTTATTCTTTTGATTCATTAATTCAGCAAATGTGCCAGGTCAGGCAGCCATTTGAATCGAATAACCACAGCAATTCAGTGTGCACAGGTGTGTAAGCTGGCCAACCATTACTGTAGGTGACCAAAATCATTACCAGCTATTAAGCCACCATTAGACTGATATTTGCTACTTCAACTTAGGACAATTTAGGTGATGTACGACCATCATTTCTGACCATCAGGAGGCGATATAGTATATTACAAAATTCCCAACAGCGGTGACAGTCTTAACAATAAAATATGACAGATAGAATATAGTAAATCTCATAAATTGTATAATGTTACCAAAAATCTAATGTTCTCTTCAAATTTATTACAATTACAAATTATTTTTTTTATAATTTCCAATTATTTTCAATAAATTGGCTCAGCTGGTTTGTAAAAAGTACAATAAAAACATGATTTTATTTTAATGTATTGCATATTAAAAACATGAACAAATTTTTACTTGCTTTTGGCAGTGCAAGCAAAACTCACCCGGCAGACACGACCTAAAACAAATTTAACCATCTTGTGAAAAGTTTGTGCTTATTTAGAAATGTTTGAAGGTACTTTTTCAGCTGTCAGCTGTTATTGATATATTCATTAAAGGAACCTACTCTTATCAATTTGTTTTTTGACACTGGAGTGTTGTCACCCTCAGTAGACAATGAATCAATTTACAATTATGACTGTTGATGGCCCATGACATGGCCTGTGAGAGAATGTCATTAGATGAACATTAAAATGAAACACAGAGCAGTGGATCTGTAGGGCCTGTTACTTCGCTCACTGACTTCCCCTAAGCTTTGCACTGGCTGTGCTCTATGGGGCCTAAACTTACAGCACCAAAAATACATACATCATAAAAATGCTATTTCTGTTGGTGACATGGATATATTTATACATCTTACATTTTTTGAAACACTCCTTATTAATTTAGTCTTCAAATATATTTCTAATGTGTTTTAAATCATACATTATACCTAATAATGCCCTTTAAAAGTTTGAATACATAGTCATAAATAAGTTTAAGATATAAACTTATTACTATACTGCCTTGAGTAAAAAGCATTATAAAGTACAGCACCACTTCTGTTTGAAGCTACATTAAATGGTGTGCATAATTAAATAACTACATTAGAAATTTAGTCTATTAGTTATATAGTTCATTCATATAGCCTTATATTTGGTTTTTCAATTTATTTTGTATTGTTTTTTCTTTTACATCACATTTGACATCAAATAAAAAGAAAAAAGGCTATTTTCTTCTTTGAAGTGCATTTTCTGTTCCTGACTTTTGAGGTTTTTGAGCAAAGCAAGTGCTTGTGTTAAATAACAGTGGTCTAGGTGTTATAGAGAATCCCAGTTCCCAGTTTTCCTGGCAGGCTCAGAGACAGGAACTACACATAACGGATTTGCATAATGTGAATGGGGTATGCTACCTAACTCATTTCTTAAATATGCATGTTTTCCTGCATAAATATTTAAATTCAATTCCTGACATTAAATATGGCCCTAACCTGCATTAGAAAGTGACTTTATAAAATCTTATGGATGTAACAATAGCCACTTATGACGTGGTATGTATTATGTAACACACATTAGGAATACTGGATCTGAAGCTTGTGCACATTCACCATGGGTTTAATGTTTGATGTGATCCGTGGCTTCATTGTGTGTGTGTGTGTGTGTGTGTGTGTGTGTGTGTGTGTGTGTGTGTGTGTGTGCACGCATGTGTGCACGCATGTGTGCATGTCTGTCTGTCTGTCTGTCTGTCTGTCTGTCTGTCTGTCTGTCTGTGTGTGGGGAGAGAGAGAGAGAGGGAGAGGGAGAGAGAGAGGAGAGAGAGAGAGAGAGAGAGAGAGAGAGAGAGAGAGAGAGAGAGAGAGAGAGAGAAATGGCTATTTTACTCTCCTTGGTTTTGAGACAGTCCTCTCTGCCTCACTGGCCTTGTTGCCATGGTAGACTAACACGAGACCGTTGGAGATTTGATTGCCTGCTTGGGCTAAACTAAAAGCGAGAAGACAGACTAAATGAAACTGCATCCATCTTAATGAAACACAATTATTTTCCACTTATTAATCATTGAGAAATCAATATGTCTCTTTTCAAGCAAGTCTTGCCCAAATCATCCAACACTGACTGCCAATGCATCATCCACACTCTAAGACAGTCATAGTTTCAGTCACCTGCGTCCTTTCCCTGAGTGAGTGGCTGAGACTGAGGGGATGAGTGATGTCCATCCAGACTGTGTGTGTGTGTGGGGGTGTGTGTGTGTGTGTGTGTGTGTGTGTGTGTGTGTGGGGGTGTTGTATGTGCATGTGTGTGAGGAAGATAGACAGAAAGAGGAGGGGGAAGGGGAGATGGTCTATGATTTAACAAAAACATTGGGGTTAGGCAGGATTAAGATAGATGGAACCTCATTAAGACTGACTCCTGATGAACATTTCTCCACAAATCAATTCACGGAACATATTGTATAATAGGACATTATTAAAGTCTGAGTTAGGTTTGAGGTTATTGACCAGAGTAAAAAAAAATAAGAAAATGGATGAGCAGCTTTTTATTGCATCTCTATGACCTTAATCTGATGTTTTAGCCACTTTGCAGCATAATGAGGAAATTAGAGGCAAAACAAATGCATGTTTAAGCAAATCATTTATAGATTGTTGAATAACTCGCACACAATTAACGAAGTTATCCGAGAGCAGGTTGAATTTTTTAATAACTCAAGTGAGTTTGGATGGGCTGTTATTTATTCCTCTTATTGGCATTCTCTTGCAGTTCTAAAAGACCTAGCATGCAAAGCTTTTGGTGTCTTTTTTTGGTGGTGGCGGTGGTGGAGTTTGAAAAATTGCTGCTGCAGTAATAACTTCAGTGGCTCAAGCCTTTGTTTTCTCTTTCGATAAAGAGAGCGATGCGAGTGCAGGAGTGATCTATGGTTGTTTGGTGCGGCTAAGAAGCACACAGTGAATAAGCAAGGCCATGTTTCACAGCTAAAAGCTCCATCTTTATGGCAGCACAACCCTCTGATGAGAATACAATGTCTAAACTTTTTAACACTTTAGAATTGTGGATGACTTAGATCAATATAGAGGTTCTATATCTGTGTTGGAGCTTTTTCATCAGGACGAGTAGTCATTTCATAAGTTGAAAATAAAAAGTGAAACATGAAAGTTTGTGTTTTGCTGGCTCCTCTATTGTGCACTATAAGGACAAAAGTGTTGAGTAACCTGGCTTTTCGTGGTTTACATGAAATGGAGTGGAAGATCTTAAGTGGCTTGCTATGGAGCTCTGACCTCAACCCTGTAAATCACTTTTGGAATACTGATGCTTACACTGATGCTGATAAAAACATTAACTGCACCCCAGGCAGTTAGTGCCTTCTTACCGAATTCCCATACATGACAAAATCTAGTGGACCATCTTCCCAGAAGAGTAGAGGTTATTTTACAGCAAATGGGGACTGTTGGATATGGTGTAAAAAAAATCACATTATAAAGGGGAGAGTAGATTGGAGACAGGTGTGGGTGATTAGTAGGAGGGAGAGGCTGAGCGAGTGTGCTGAGTGCAGGAAAGAGGTGTGGCTGGTGGTTTTCTGACAATTGGATAAAGGTGAGGACTTTTACTTGCCCGTTCCAAAAAGATTTTTTCTGGTAGAATGGCTTGTGTGCTTGGGCTCATGACCCATTTTCATTATAGAGACAGTTCATTGACAGATATCCTGAAATTTGATATAATTCTCAATTTATTGATCCAATTAATTATGACAAGCCATCCTTAATCAGATGCAACAAAACAGGGACAAAGCATGATGCTACTACCCCTATGTTTCAAAGATGAGATAAGATTCTTACACTAGAATGCTCTGCTTTCTTTTCTTCAAACATAATGCTTCACATTTAAACCAAAAGTCCTATTTTGTCTCATCCATCTATAAAACATTACATTTCAAATTGTCCCCTGGCTTGTCCACATGATCTTTTGTTCTTTTAGAACTAGTAGCTTTTGCAACTCTGAGATGTACACCAAGATAGTTTAGTGTATCACAAGGGTGCACTTTACCAATTATCGCAAGCAGGTGTTAATAATCAATTTCATATGTAGATTGAAACACAGTCATTAAGATACATTATGCTTTCTTACTGCCCCAGGTACATACATTTACTATCTAGAGAACTAGAGAAGTCTGTCCAGAAGTTGTCTTTATGGAAAAATTTTAGCTAAAAAGCCATACATCTGTCATGGAAAAAAGGTTAAACAACTCAACTATGCACAAAAACATAGAAACTTGGTTGCAGAAAAGTGGCAGCAGGTGTTCTGGGCTGATGAATCAGCATCTGAAATATTTGTCTGTAGATACAAGTTATTTAAGGGCTGGACAGCGGTACAATAATGATTGTCTGTAGGCAACAGTGAAGCATGGTGGAGAGTCCTTGCAAGTTTATGACTGCATTTCTGAAAATGGAGCTGGAGATTTTCTCAGGATCCTCCTGGGCATGGAATTCACCAGAGTTACACAGGTTGTTGCTTAGGTCCTCTTCTACTTCTCCATAATGACATCACGAAGCTGCTGGAAGTTAGACACAAGGCACTTCTCCACCTTCCGCTTGAGGATGCCCCAGAGGTGCTTAATAAGGTTTAGGTATATACTTGGCTACTCCATCACCTTTACCTTCAGCTTCCTTAGCAAGACATTTGTGTGTTTGAAATCGTTATTATGTTGGAAAACTGTTGTTCGGCCCAATTTCTGAAGAGAGTACATTATGTTCTGCTTTTAAATTTCACAGGACATGTTGAAATCCATGTTTACCTCAATTAACCTCAGCTTCCCAGGGCCAGCAGCACTCATGCAGCACCAAATCATGATGCTACCACCGCCACCATGCTCTACTGTAGGCAAAATAACATTTACTCCTCACCTGGGTGTCGCCACACCTGTTGGACACCATCTGACAGCAAGTTTATATTAGTCTCATCAGACCACAGGACATGGCTTCAGTAATTTATGCTCTGTACAGGTTGTCTTCAGAAAACCCTCTGCGTTCTTTCTTGAGAGCCAGCTTTAGAAAAGGCTGGGACAACGGCCATGCAAACCAACTTGTGTGGCATATGGTCTAAGCACTGACAAGTGGACCTTCCGCTTCTGCAACCTCAAAGCACCACATTTTATCTGCTCTAATACAAGATACACAAATTTGTATGGTCCTGTCAAGCAGACAAAAACATGAACATGATGAATAGGATATGTGGCTTTGCCTGGTTGCATGACGTACAGCTGTTATAACTTAGGGTCTACTCACTTTTGTTAGCAGCTATTTTTGACAATAATGTCTGTATGTTGAGTAATTTTCAGAGAAAAGTAAATCTATACTGCTCAAATTGTGAAACTTGTGTATTAAATAAATTCAATGCACACTGAAATAGTTTAAGTCTTTGTTTAATTTATGATTTTGGCACACATTTAACACTTAGTAAAAAAAATTTAATATGGTGACATTCCAATCAGCTGATCTACTCAAAACACCTGCAAAGGTTTCCTGAGCCTTCAAAATGGTCTCTCAGTTTGGTTCATTAGGCTACACAATAATGGGGAAGACGGCTGACCTGACAGTTGTCCAGAAGACAATCATTGACAAGCCACAAACATTCATTGCCAAAGAAGCTGGCTGTTCACAGAGTGCTGTATCCAAGAATGTTAACAGAAAGTTGAGTGGAAGGAAAAAGTGTGGAAGAAAAAGATGCACAACCAACTGAGAGAACCGCAGCCTTGAGAGGCTCGTCAAGCAAAATCGATTATTGACATGTTAAGGAATTTGGCAACAGTTGTCGTATTTCTCTTGTTAAGCCTCTGAACCACAGATAATGTCAGATGCATCTTACCTGGGCTTAAGATAAGTGGACTGTTGCCCAGTGGTCCAAAGTCCTCTTTTCAGAAGTTTTGTATTTAATTTGTATTTAATAGGGGTGCAATGTCATCTTCTGGTGTTGGTTCACAATGTTTTTTGAAAACCAAAGTCACTGCACCTGTTTACCATAATTTTTTAAAGCACTTCATGTTACCTTTTGCTTTAATTTTGCACCTGACCACACTGCCAAAAGCACCAAAGGTTGGTTAAACTCACCAGACCTGAACACCATAGAGAATCTATGGGGTATTTGTCAAGAGACCAAAAAAATGCAGATTAACTGGAGGCCATTGTAAAAAAAAATTGGGTTCCATACCACCTCAGACTGATCACCTTCATGCCATGTCTTATACAGTAAATGCACATACTTTCCAGAAAGCCAACAATTCACTAAAAAATGTTTTTTTTTTTTTTTGGTCTTATAAAGAATTCAAATTTTTTGAGACTGGGCTTTTGTTAAATGTGAGCCAAAATGAGCAAAATTAAACGAATCAAAGACTTAAACTATTTCAGTTTGTGTGCTTTGAATTTATTTAATAGAGTTAAGAGTTTCACAATTTGAGTTGAATTAATTATATAAATTTACTTTTCCATGACATTCCATGACATTATATATATATATATAGGGTTGGGCAAAGATCAAAATGTATTTTAAAATAGAATATCAAAATACAGCAACCACATCATGTATCAATTTTTTTTTTTAAATACAAAAAAAAACCTTTTCTTCACAAACCTTCCATTAATTGGCCTGTTTGATTTATCCCTTACCGTTACACTAATTCAGTTGATTAAGTAAACTGTTGGATAGCAACATATCAAATATATAATACATACATAATCCTGAGCTACCAGATAAGGATTAGTTTAAAAGTATCACAGTTTAACAGTTTGCAAGTAACTCATAATTGTATCTTAATTTATTTACTTTGTGTTCGGTAACGAAGGGCCTACTGTGCATCAGCAACACTAGGTGCGATTACATGGAGCATTGTAATTGGTTTAAAAGTCCAATGAAATGAAGGAAAATGCTCTATAATTGTAATTGGTTTATGAGGGGTGGGATAAACCTTTCTATAAACCTGACAAAATAAAAATTCTGCTATGTAAACGCATTAAACCGATTATTGACATTGATAAGACTTCTTCACCTGGCATCCGTATAATCGATTATAGACATGTTAAGGAATTTGGCAACAGTTGTCGTATTTCTCTTGTTAAATGTGTGGACGACCGGCAATTAATGCGAAAGTATTTTAAAACTACAAAAATACAAAACACTAAAGTATTTTGATTCAAAATATGAAGCCATTTTCATCAACTCTATCAAATACAAATTGCTAAATAAAAAAAATAAAATAAAAAAAAACTATTTTAAAATATAAATATAAAACCTGTTATATTTAAAATCCTTATATGATATACATGTATCATAATATCATAAATACTGCCCATCATAATCCCCAATATATTTAAATTAGTGGGTGTAACGTATTTGTTCATAAAAAGTATATATATATATATATATATATATATATATATATATATATATATATATATATATATATATATATATATATATATATTTATATAATATGGTACGAGATCTGAACTGTGTGAATTGTGATGCTTTCCAGCTTTTTCAGCTGTCTTCATCTTCTTTTCCAAGTAGTACAGAGGATTGTAAGAATATCCATTCCAGTATCAAAGTGTTGATGTACACTGCAGAAAGAGTAAGGAACAATAAACTAAACACTCTCACAGCAATGTTTGCCATGCCAAATGTCTTTGAGAATTACAATAATCTGCACTTAACTGTGTCTCTAAGTCATCTGTGGTAAAGCTAAATTAATGGGTAAGGAAACAATTAATTAGTGTGGCAAGCCATAACAAGTTTATGGTCTGTAACTGTGGCAATGCAAGCATCTTTAAAGCCCCATAAGTGGGCAGTTTTTATCAGGCCAGTAATCAGCTAAAGGTCCGCAGACCCCAGGTACACGCCATGCTGAGCAAGATGAAAGGCTTCTGAAACACGTTTACGGCTTGTGAAAGTGGCAGGGAAGCCAGCCGAGGCCAGCCACAGACAGAAAATGAGGCCGTAAAGTTTACAGTTTAAAAAATAAAAAACATAGGGAAGCACAAGCCAGAGGATGATCATCTCCAGACTGTACAGAGAGAGCATGAGGAGGGAAAAAAATAAACAAAACCGGATGGCAGAGAAGGCGCTCTGATAGACAGGCCACTGCTGTGAGTCAGTGGGATGCTAAACTATGTGGCAGCTTAGCACAGATACTGGTGTGCAAATGCCAAAAAAAGATCAACATGGTAAGCCTGGTGCAGTAAGAAAGCGAGAAAAAAAGAAAGCTAATACTGTGTCATGCGGTGCGTCAAATAAGTCTTTCTGGAGCCCTGACCTTGCAGGCCAGATGGCCATGTCGGAGGGTTAAACTGTCCTGTGACCTGTTTGATCCTGAATAGAGAGTACTCTATGTCGCAGCAGACTGGAGGAAGAGCCATCTGGTGCCCTACTTGCATTTGCCTGATTACACAAATGCAGCCATCGAAACACACTTTCTCTGGTGTTATGAACCAAATAGATATTGGTTAATGCAAATAGACAATTAAGCAGTTTATCAGTTTATTTCTTTCATCAACTGTGTGCGTGTGCGTGTGCGTGTGCGTGTGCGTGTGTGTGTGTGTGTGTGTGTGTGTGTGTGAGAGAGAGAGAGAGAGAGAGAGAGAGAGAGAAAAGCCAAGTCTAATCAGATTTCTTAACTGTATTTTTGAAGCACAATTAACAACTGCATCTTATTAATTAGTTATTTTGTAATACAAAAGGAATTTACATAAAAGTGCTTTTTTAAATATATTAGTAATATGTTGCCCCTGAATAGCAAAATTGAAGCTGTATATGTAGTCAGTCTATTTTGTAATATATTTAATATGTGTACCGTTATTTGGGGATCAGACAGGGAATTAAAATAAAGTCACATCATCACCACTTGCTCTTTTTAAGGTTTAGAGTTAAATGGATGTGAGTGGGAAGGCTGGAAAGCAGTGATGACCTAATCTCAGTTGAACTAACCTGCGTTTATTGGGTTAGGAGCAGCAGCAATGTGTCTTGTCACTTTGCTGGGACAAGGCCAATGCAATCTGCTGAATGGAATTAGATTGTCATTGATGTGCCATGGTGAGTAGCAACAACAGATCGATGGGAAATTACCCAGCATGTTGTGTTGTGCCGTGTGTGTCTTAAAAGTGGTGTGAACTTGCAGTAAAGTGAGTGTGTATGAGGAAAGTTGTGCTTTCACTGTCGCTATCACTTGGAGCTATCACTATAGTAACCGAGTGAGAACGGGTGGGGGATAAGAAAACACCAATTCCAATAGAACACTAATGGGCCACATCATGCCAATAAAATAAAAAATGGCTCTTTTAGTTCAGTCAATAGAGAGTAAATGAAAATGTAACCTTTCATTAAATGCAGTGCTATGATGTCTCTTATACTCGTTTGCTATTCTGTTTCAGTCCACTCCTTTTCTCAATTTAACGGTGAATATGTATGTTAATGTCTCCAAGCAGGTCTTGTGATTAGGTTAATGATATAGCTGGTTGAACTTCTCTTCTCTTTTACAGTTTCCTATAGCTACACATGACTGCTCAAATATATCAAATAAACTTTACTACTATAAATGGAAACGCATATAAGAAATTCATTATGTGCAGAAACCCATAGAAATTTTCATGTGTAGAAGAAGATTGAATTATTTGTGACATCCTAACAACAACAACAACAATAATAATAATAATAATAATAATAATAATAATAATAATAATAATAATAGTTATGATGCATAATAATTAATAACATTTCTAAAAATCAGATAAGCCTGGTTTTAGTTGTATTGTGTTACAAATAGGATAGATCAGCTCTGGCAGGAGTATAATCCCGCTCAATGTATTTTTAACAACCATATGAAAGTGATATCTATGGCCCAGTTGGACTAATACATTCATATCTGCATGTCCTCTCTTCTGTGCACATAGAATATGGAGCTGCCAGCTTGTATTAGAGAAAGACAGAAAGAGATGTGATAAATGTGAAGATATCCGAAAGCTAAAAGAGAAAAGGCTCAGGGCCCAGTTTCCATTGTGGCCAAGTTGCCCTTTTAATTAATTAGCCCTAGCAGGAAGTGCCCACTGGGAAGCAGGTATAGCCCCTATGTGTGCTGCCAAGGTGATAATGTCCTGAAGGTGGAAGAAGGAGTGAGGCTGGCCTCAACAAACCATTATGCAATACGCACACTTTCTCTGTGCATTGCTAGAGATCGTCCTTCAGCAGCTGCAGGCTCAAAACAGAGCTCCCTGTCCCTAACTTCAACCTCAAGCAGGACACAGCATATGGCACATCAGAATAACAGTCATTCAAGCAGAGTACAATATTAATAGACAATATATGGATGAATAGAATATAGTAGAAAGTCGAACTGACCTTACCTGTTTAGCTGGTCAACCAAACCACCGTCTTTTTTAAAATGCCTTCAGGCCTTTACACATACACACATCTACTCTACAGAATTAAATAACTGATGGATACAATTTGCATTCAAAGTGCAGTGGGAATATTGGATGTGCAGGTGACATGTGAGCCTAATTTTGCCTATGTTCATGTAAGTGCGGAAATCTGTCGTTATTGTAGTTCAGAGGGATAGAGTGAGTGAAAGAGAGAAAGAAAGAGAAAAAACTTCTTTATTTTTCTTTTTTTTGTTCCAAGTAATGAGTGAGTGCACCTTTTCTGCCCCAGGCCTTCATACACAATTTAGCCAGAAAGCCAGTGCAGATCATGATTTAGCTTTTGACACAGCTGGCCCCTGGGCTATGGCAGACTAATACAGATATCTGACTCTCAGCCCACTGTGGAGCCAGAGGAGAGACAGCACCAGAGCCCTTTTATTGACTAAATGATAAAGAGCTTTGTAATGATAAATAACAGTCATTTTATTGTGGAATTCCCAGAAAAGACACATACTACATACCACACATTATATATATATATATATATATATATATATATATATATATATATATATATATATATATATATATATATATATTAAACACTGCTTGCTAATCTGCACATTTTCCTGCTTAATGAAGATTCTGTGCCCATGAAATGTGTTGTGTCCTTTATCCTTGTGGAAGGTATCTAATGCTGTAATTACATAGGTAGAAAAAATTAACTAGCAAACTAACCAGCATTCTGTTAAGCATAAATAAACAATAATAAAGCAGCAGTAATACAACTATTTAGTTACATTAGATTTAGTTACAGTAATAACTGGATTAATAACAGTTGTAGTGTTACAAGTAATAGCAGCCATTACATAGCCTTAGCATCAAGCTATTTTGTGCAGTCTCTCATTTTTTTCAGTAATTCCTTTATAGTCTATCTTCTTTAAAGACCAACTGATCTGAATTTTAATGGCAAAAGATAAAGGCCTATATATCTAAAACTATAATAAAAGTCATATACCTGGAATCACACCAGTTCCAGAGCTCACAATTTTTAAAACTGCAAGATCACACTTGTCTAGAACTGAACTGTGTAATTATATTATAGTGATACATTTCAAACAAGTTTAAAAAATGAGAACTGAAGACAGGAATGATTAAATATATTAAGCATATCAGCTTAATTATAAAAACTATTGAAACTTAAATTCTAACAAATAATTTTTTTATATAGAGTATAGTGTGTGTATGTGTATGTGTGTGTGTGTGTGTGTGTGTGTGTGGGTGTGGGTGTGGGTGTATTTTAATATGGTTTACAAATGGTTGAATGAAGCAGAACATTTTTATAGATCCACATTAATTATTGATTTGTCCAATTAAATAAGGATAAATGTACCTGCAAAATCACTGCTAAGTAAGCGTTTCAATATACTTTTTAATAAGGAGAGTCACTATCTTTATACTCGCTAAAACAAATTTCCACATAATTGTATCGGAGCCTTTCTGACCCTTTCTACATATTAAATTTACTTTTCAAGGTGCCTTTTAAAGGTAGTATTAGTGAATAATGAGTCTGAAAATAAGCTGGTTAATTGACGTTTGGTAAATGTAGATTTTCCTGGATGATACATACATTTGCTTGCTTTTTAAAAGTGAAATATTTTGGTTAATAAAGTTATTAATCTTAGCCATATAGTAATTATCTCTGTAATTTTGGTGTAATTTCACATTCATCAAGGACTCATATATAAAGTTGCCCAGCACGATTAGCTAGAGTACAGTATCGGGATTTACATATTGTCTCTCTGTTATACAGCTGCTCTGCGATTCTCCAGTCCCCACACCAAATGCCTGTAAACTCACTAACAGGATAATGCTGGTTTAATTACCCTTGGTCAGCCCACTTACGAAGCCATCAGTGCTGCAGTCAATATCCCAGTAGATCCATTCATTCTTACGCAGATGGTTAGCATGGGAGCTATTGCTGCATGGTTTAGCCTAATTGATATCTGTATTTAGGAGACAACCATGGGGAGATGAATGGAGTTCAATGAAGCAGATTACAGTATGAAAAGCGATTCCTTAGGTTACAGCTCTCTTATATTCAGTATCATTTAGGTGCAGAACTGGACTTGAAGACTCAGTTTTTTATTATTTTATAATTTAGATAGCCAAATAAATCAAATAAAATCATAATAAACCTCTCTTTAATATATCCACTGTCTGGTCATTTTCTTGCTCTAACACATCTCCTGCTAAGTAACTGATGTTCTGAATTTGCTGAATGATGAAGAACCAACCAAAATCAACAATTACCTGTAAAAGAAAATTTTAAAAATTCCACATTTTCTCATTACACTTTATGATTTAATTATGTATTTTAAAGCTTGTTATTCTGAAATAAATATAAATTCAGAAACTACAGTGAAACAAACAGACAATGTAAGTAGGCATCAAAGTGATGAATGAAAGATTTTGACCCTAAGACAAATTATGTGTTTGACAGGTTAAACATTTCTATATAATCGCTATGTTTGTATTTGGTGACTTCCATTTAAAGATGCATTAATATCTAGCTAAGGGCATATATTTCTTGACTATACATTATACATATTTTTCTTTGAGACTTTTTTGTTTTGTTTTGTAATGCCTTGGCCACCACCTTTAAGAACTGGGGGATATAAAAAAATGTTTTATTAAAAAATCCAATACTCAAGGGAAACAAATAAAAAACATGATATATGAATAAGTATTTAATAAGCATTAATAAATAAGCATTTATGATGTAAATATATCAATAGTCTGTCAGTAGTGTACGTATCACTGCAAATTAAATTTACTTTTTCAATTATTGCAAATATAATATTTCAATCATCTTATTTATTCATCATCTAATTAATAAACTGTTGTTATTGTATGTATTCTTTAAGAACTGTTTTGGAAGAAAAAAAATTCCATTTAAAAAATAAAGGTAATTTATATATGACTGTCAGAATGCCAGTTGCATGCCTCAGTTTTTGGCAAACTTCTCCCCATGAACACTATTTCAACGCTATTATGAGGTCTGAACACTGATATGTATTACATTCCCACTATGCGAGTTCAACCCTGAACATGGCCTATTAAAATTAAAGCCATGCTCAGATAATAACATGTTAAGATTTTATCTTTATACCCTAAGTAATCTTAAAAATATTCATAAATATGAGATCTTAGTATCAGCATTATAATACTTATAATAATCATGTTACATATTTGAATTTTGACCTTTGAAGATAAACATTTTTGAAGAAAATATTTTCCATGCTTAACTAGATCTTCTGAAGACAGACTACAAAAGAAGAGTAGGAACATTTGTAACGCAGCTTCAAACTATCTATAAAAAGCAGCAGTAAAAAATAAATTGAAAAGTAGTATTGCTCACTTAAAGTAGGTTTTTAGGTCTCTTTATACTTTATCCAGTTATCTCATTTTCTGTCAAAATTAATGAACATGGACTACAGTATGCATCAGGTCTGCTAGGCGACTCTAAGTATACTAAATTAGTTTCTCATGCTTCCACATATTTAGGACTGATTTTTTTGTGACATGATGAAGTTTGTATTTTAACTTTACTTTGAGTAAACCACTGGAGTAAAAAATATCTAATGTGTTCTAATGAGACGTGGTGACACTGTAACACTATGATGTATAATGCTGTAACACTATAAAACACACTGAATGTAAACATGTAAATGTAAACTAATTTGCAGTAATATAACAAACAAAAGTGCACATTTATCTGTATATTTCAGATTTCCTATGGGTCATATTATATATTATACACCTCCAGGCTTGCCTATTTGTCACATGTTTGAGGTCCAAACAGCCACAAATGGCTTCCAATTTCCACAGAGTGCAGGCAGGCCATTTGTTTTACTGTCAGGATGAAGAAGAGCCCAAAATCACAGTCAATAGTCATGTGAAATGTGTGATATGACCATTTCAAGACTGATTAACAGTTAGACAGAAAGCTGAAAGCCTGTGTGGTCACAAGGTTTTACAATTTCTTTATTGTAATTTTGTACTGTACTTTTTAAAGGTAGTTAGTAAACTGAATCCAAAGTTCAGTGTATAAAGATTTTATTCTCTCTCATTGTTAATTATAATCATAAAATATATAAATTATTAATGCAATTACTAATTATATAGTCAAAGTTTAATTCATTAACCTTTTCAATAAGTTCAACACTAAACACTTTTCTCTAACTCTTAGCCTTTACAATTATAATTATTTTCAAGAAAGCATATATGATGCTGCTGCATATAATAATAGAATAAACCTGCAAAATGCACATTGTCTATTTACCAGATATCACTAAAAAATAATTCCAAAATGTTTCATGTATTTTACTGCAAAATATTAAGCTCCTTTTAGTTCTTTTTCTGAAATAAAACACAAAATTAATAATATATGACAAGGAAATGACAGCAGCTTAACAAAAATATATTTCATATGTCTACATTTTGCTGAATACATATCACACACAAATGTGATCAAACATAGCTGTAATACTTAAGCTTAATATAGCTAAACAATATAATGTTTTAAACTAAGCTTATTTCTTATCTTAATGCATTTGTATTGCATATTGTTGTTTATTACTATTTTCTTATATTACATGAATGTTAAGGATTACAAAGTTTTTATATTTTTTTGCAAACATCAGTCATGATTTCAATGTAATAGTTAGTTGCATACAATCATTATATAGTTACTGATAATTATTGTGTGAATCTATACACACACACACACACACACACACACACACACACACACACACACACACACACATACACACACACAAATTGACTATGTTCAATTTACCAAATGCATTAAATTATTTTGTATACAAAAAAAGTTGCATGCAGATGTTTAGTTAATAAAAATTATCTATAGCTTATGTTAACAAAAACATAACATATAATCTGAATCTTATTTTTATTTGGCTATGCAATTACTCAGTGCATTTGTGCAATTGTAGACCACTAAGAAGATGAGGAAAAGCTTGTGTTTTGTTTTTAATTTCTCTCCTCCCTTAAGGCTGATTGAAAACAGCAAGGACAAGTGAAGCTAAACTGATGCAGGCCATGGGGAAAAGAGGGGTTTAGATGCTGATCTTTTTAATGCCCCTCGGTGAGCTAGACAGTCAGTATGTTTTAGCTGGCTGCCATCAGTTGGCTTTCTTAAGTGGTGTTTTGTTAAATTATAGTTTCATTTTAACTTATGCAAAGGGCATTCCTAATTTGTCTTGCCACTCAACTTGAAACTGTCAAAAGAAGTATTTATTCAATTTTCTTTATTTCTCAGTGGCAGATTCATCAATTAAAAAATGCCTAAAAGCAGATAACTTTGTGTGGCTAGTAAGCCTGCTATTAGAAATTCTTAACACAGATTATATTAACACTGCATTTTCACAGAATATAATTACTAGCATATATAACACATAACACAGTAAAATGTGTCTGTTTGAAATCACATTAGTCTACTGTAAATCAGATTAATACAGCTGCTATCAGTAGGCGTGCATGCAAGAGAACTGTATTTGGCCATATGTCTCATATCACAAAAGCTGAATTTTACGTCTTTAAATTGAAAGCAACAAATAAATATTGAACTTACATGCATCTCAGATATTGAAACAGTAGAGATGAAAGTGTGCAGACTGGTGGATCCCCTAAGCTCTGTGAACGGTCTGATAGCACTGATTAGTGTTCTTACCCCGCCATCTGCTGGTGCTACAGGTCTCTATTTATTACCCTCCTTCCTTTGTCCCATTCTCCTGTTTTTTCCTCTTTCTCATTTTTCCCTTAGATGCTACCATCTCACTCTCTCTACATTAACCTGTGTCATCTCAACAAACTGCACTGTGAAGAGAGTAAAAAGAAAGAAATGGAGGAAGATGGAGTCGTCAAAAAAATAAGTGTGGTTTTTGAAAAGTATTTTAATTGAGGCATTCGTTATGTTTGAAAAGGTGAGTCCCTCAGGGCCGGCAGCAGGAAACATGACCCATTTCATAGCCTTAGACATTAATAAAGAATGGCATCTTTTGACTTTAGCTTTCAGACCACAACCTTAAAAGGGCTAAATATAGGAACAGAAATTGTAATTCCCCCCCACCTTGGGGGATGAGACTTAGGACAGCAGAGTATGGAAAAGTGAAGGCCTGCAATTCTACAATTGACAGTACAGGAAAACACACACACACACACACACACACACACACACACACACACACACACACACACAAAACCACAGAACAAGTAGGCAGCAGCAAACACACATGCATCACCAGCTCTTCCATAACACTTTCTTGTTCAGTAAACTCACTGCACTTTTAATAATTTATGTTAAGAATGACGCGCTCATCAAATTGTATCTCATGAACACCAGGTAGTTAATGAATCACATCCACTAAAAAATATCTTCGTCACCAAATCCTGCCCTTTTGTTCAGTGAAATTCATGACCTGGGGATGGAGGTGCCTTGCTTTAGGTCTCCTCTGATTCAAAAGGGAAACAAAACAATACAAAAACAAACAAAAAAATGATTAGATTAAATATTAGATTATTTTAGATTATTTATGAATTGTAAAATTTTTCATAATTTATCCATTTTAAAAGTTATTTTTTTCACAAAATATCTGACTGATTACATGATTGGTAGTTGAGGTGTCATTTGGACTGAAAAACTAAATATTCTAAACATTGATGTTGCATTCTTTACAAGATAAAGATGCTTCTCCTTTAAAAGATGCTCTCAACCCTTAAAATAGTCTGCTATCGGGAGCTAATGGGTGCAGAGTGCTATTAATATGAGTGTCAAAAAATATTAGCGTAGGGTACAATGTTCTAGGGTTATTATTAGGAAGAATTGTACTATTTGGTTAATAGTATTTAAACACATGACCATCACACCCATGTTTGAGTCTTCTCTGAATTGTTTTCACAAAAACCTCCACACCTGCACTTCAACTAAGAGCCTTAAACCAGTTCTAGCATTATAATGGACCTGTGCAGAAAGCAAGGAATATGGAACATCAGAACATATGTTTGAACTTCAGCAGAATTAACAGAGCCTAAATTCAACCTTAATTACCCTGAACAATAACACCAGCCTCACTAAAGCTATTGTGGTTCAGTAAAGTTCAAAATTCTATGTACATATCTATATAGGATCCAAGCACAGGAAGTTTGAAAAATGTCCCCATGGAAATCTGTATTCATTTCTAAGCACTTTCTTTACAGTGTAGCTTTCGAAACAGTTCTATTAGCTAAAATTTAATGGTGTACTCCAGCACACAGTGTACTTTATATACTATATGGGTATGTGTGTTTGTGTGTTTGCATGTCTGAGAGATTAAATGCATGTGCCTCTGTTTATGTATGTATGTGTGTGTGTGTGTGTGTGTGTGTGTGTGTGTGTGTGTGTGTGTGTGTGTGTGTGTATGTTTGTGTGTATGCATGTGTGTAAGTGGTCAGTGAGGTGTGATCTGTTATTTGGACAGATTTGCTGTAGAGGTTTATTCTAAGGTTCAGTCATTTCTCTCTGTCTCACATTCAAATTCTTATAGGGCTGAAATTTTCAAATCATTGAATCATTGAATATACATAAAGAAAGCACCACTTTCAGTTGGGAGCACCCACTAATCTAAAAAACAACATATTTTACCATTCAATTATAAAAATATTCAAAATATTTTGCAACAAAAAATATATATATTTTAATATACATGACCATATGAAATATTATGATAATATTAATCATAATATTATTATGACGGCCATCAATTTCCATTAACACAAATACAAAGTAAATATTCACATTATAAACTTTATTTTATTTAAACTTTACATTATAAAGAGAGAGAGAGAGAGAGAGAGAGAGAGAGAGAGAGAGAGAGAGAGACAAAACATCACTAAACATTTCCGTCTGTTTCTTATCTAATCAGGATCCATCATGTTTGAGTGACATTCAGTGAGCTGCTGCCTCCTGGGGAGCCTTGAGAGCTGAATAAAACAGTAGGACAGCTCTTCATATAGGAATTTTCATATTCAAGCTTCCTGTGGTGCAGGGTCAGCACCTCTTGTGCCTTCTTCTTGTACTCACTTTCTAGGAGTCTTTCAACTCTAATACACCTAGTATAAATATATTATAATCACATCGCCGATCCATTTATAAGGTGTCAACCACGGACATGATTTCCAGAAAATTCAGCTTCTCCTTATGCAGCCACATGAAGTCGCAACATTATTATAAAAGCAAAATGTATTCACAATAGCAGAAGCCTGAGCGCCTTCTGGGCTTTGTAATATAATACCAACTGCTTTATCAAATTTAACAGTTTATTGGAAACAGCTTGTACACATGATTTAAGAATGACGAAGAGAGGCAGGACCTGAGGACCTCTCTCTCTCTCTCTCTCTCTCTCTCTCTCTCTCTCTCTCTCTCTCTCTCTGTTTCCATCTGCTGTTACTTCCGACGTTTTCCCCTCTAAGCCTTGTTTTCCTTCACTTTTTCTTTCCTATATTGTTTTAGAAAGATTATTTTTAACAGGACAGCGGTGTGTGAATTGACAGATGCATGGCCTGCAATAAAGTTATGCACAAGTTCTTCAGTGTGGTATACATACTGTACTGTACTCCCCAAGTCTTCTTTTAGGGTCATAATTTTTTATTACAACTCTTAATACCATTACTGTAGGTGGTTTAGCTGTTCTAAATTGCTCATAGCGTTGAGTGAGTGTGTGTTTAGTTTTCTGGAATAGGTGAACCATTCATGGTATATTCCTGCCTTTTACCAGTTGTTTCTAGGAAAGGCTTTTGGTGGAGGGTTCTGAACTAAGATTCTAAGATTCATTCTATCTGTACACTTGATTTGGATATGACTGGATGGCAGCTGTAGTAGATAGCTTCAGGGTCTATGATCTGAACTGAGCTCAGGTTACTGTCTGAGTGGAGTTTCACATGCTTTCCCTGTGCATGTGTGGGTCTGCTCCCAGTTCTCCAGTTTCTTCAAACTTCTTAAAAACAAGCCTATGGATTGGAATCACTAAATTGCCCCAGGTGTGAATGCATTTATGAATGTATTTATGCAGGATGACTCATTTCACCAGTCAGGGTGGATTCTCTCCTCACACCCAGTAATCCCATCAAAGGCTTAGAATCCATCTGAATAGATTATTGATTATCTGTTAGGAAACATAATCACATATTCATAACCATTAAAAAAAAATCAGGAAATAATCTGAAACACAGTCCAGTAGCAAATCTCATTAAGAGTAAGTGCAAGAATAACTATTGCAGATTATTGGGATCACTGGTGATTTACAGTGTGTCATTCATTAAAAAAAACATACTTCTAAACAACAATTGTGCTATCACTAACATTAAATAAATTCTCTTATATGTTATGGTCAGCTCTGTCAGTGTTTTTTACTGCATTGTTTTCACACATGCAGAATATACAAATCCCACAAAAAAACATAACTATCTTCAACCTGGAGTCACATCCTTGTTACAGACAAGCCCACATGGTGCTCCATTCAGAAACTCATAGCTGTGTTCATGTAAATCTGATACAAAGATTACAGTAAGGGGTTGGGTTGTGTGTACTTTTTTATTACAACATAATTTGAATAAAATAAAACTAATTCCAACCATTTGTTTATAATTGCACAAGTTTCTCAAGAGATAAGGTTGCACAAGAAGGTATTAATGACTTACATTATTTTATTGTCAAGGGTTTACTCTACAATGTCAGATACTGTGGAAGTAGTACTTATGCACATGTTCTTCACTGATCATTCATAATTGACAAATTCCTCTGAGAGTGCTAACCATAGCCTTAGCATCAGCACTTCTACACACCCAAACACACACACACACACACACACATTTGCATTTGGAATACACACACACACACACACACACACACACACACACACACACATTTGCATTTGGAATACAGTCCATCACAAGACATCTATCTACTTATTAATTGTATATTTGTTTCAAAGAACATGTGATAAATACACAAAGTATCTTATAATGTTCACCTGAATCTGTGAGGCAGCAAGTCTACCTGCTGTGCTACTATACATGGGTGGATTTTAGTTTTTGGATAACTCCTTTGGTTTATGAAAAACCAGAGGTAACTTCACATGAGAGATTAATCAAAAGACAGATAAAGGTGCCTTAGCATTAAGTATAAGTGAGTAGCACTCCTGGATAAAGGCCAGTTTCTGTTCATGGCTGATTGTAGCTGCCATCTTGAGATGGTGAGAAGAGATAGGTGACTGAGTTTGCATTGCAATAAGAATGAGAAAACTAGAGAGAGAGAGAGAGAGAGAGAGAGAGAGAGAGAGAGAGAGAGATACCCTGGCAGTGTGATAAAGAGTAGGCTAAACTGCTGTAAGGCATAGCGTTTATCATGCAGGTTTAGCATGCACATGTGAAAATGAATGACTCTGTTATCTGCATAGGCTGGCTAAGCTTAGTTTTGTGTAAAGTCATTTATTGTGCGTAAATGGCAGGCTGACAGGAGCTGCAATTCAGTGATATATCGACTCCTGTCTTTCACCTGAACAGCTATTGGCCAATCTTGAGCACATTCCCGAAACTCTCCACAGCACCTCTGTGTTTTCTTATACTTTGTGTCTATGTTTGTGCTTAAATTTATATCAGGCATGAATCTGCAAGGTGTTTTTAGTGCTGTGTAGAAATGTAATGACCACCCAATGAAAATGCAAAAACAAGAAATGTGACTTTTTCATGAAATGTTATTGTACCACTGACCTGCTTAAGCCTATCATGGCAGATATGGTTAAAGTCGAGGTTTGTTGCGGAATTTTATTTACTGAGCTGACGTGTTTTTTAATTAGCTTGTTTGTTGTTTTGCAAACAGAAAGAGATAGAATAGAGAAACAAATTAAACTGTTAGTCTCTGCTTATTTTAAAATTACATATGTTATAGCAGCCATGCACACACACACACAAACACAAACACACACACACATTAATGAACCATGCCTCGTGTTGCTCATTTCATTGGTAAAACTGGAATCCTTCTATTTATGCTTTAAGTTCAAATATTTTTTACTTCTTATCCTCACTTAGATGTGACTGTGATGTCTGTAGACAATGGCTTTAAATGTTACAAAGCATCCTGAGGCATTCATTAACTCAGTGGTTTAATTTACCAGGTCCAATACACAGCATAATGTGGTTTAGGCTTATAAGAAACATCAGTTCTGGTAAAAGAAAGGCTTAGGATGGAATAATTGGAAATTGCCTTCCATCGATGTAAAATAATCAGATCTTTACTTTTTTATATGTCATGCAGTGACATTAGCATGTAAGTGAGCAAAATTTGTCTTTGATAATTAATTATTTAATGAGAAACTCCCAAACAGACAATCTTTCTCTCTCTCTCTCTCTCTCTCTCTCTCTCTCTCTCTCTCTCTCTCTGTCTCTTTCTGTCTCTTTCTGTCTCTCAAGTTCATATTTACATAGAACATGATTGATGACTTTTTCTGTGAAATGACGCATGTAACCAAAATATTAAATTCAACTTTATTTAATTACTGATGTCCTACAATGTTTTAACAATCAGAGCAAATAAAGATTAGCTAAAGGAATTACAATACAGTGTGTGTGTGTGTGTGTGTGTGTGTGTGTGTGTGTGTGTGTGTGTGTGTGTGTGTGTGTGTGTGCAACAGTCACAAAACCGTCAAACATACCACACTAAACAAAATTGAATAAGACAGTTGGGTGTCATTAATAATTCATTTAATAATTGTTTAGCTTGGCAAAAGTTCAACAGTTACACTGAGCTGGGGTACTTTGGTTTCGGAGCAACACCATATTTAGATACCTACACAAAATTAACCAGTAGCACGACAGACACCTTATCCCCACATGTAATTAGTCTATGTATTATTTATTGTAAATGATTGCTTTCTAAACAGGCTTAATTATATGCTTACATTTAATTATATTTGGATTGTTTCAGACTCACAGATGAAAAAACATTTATTTTGGGATCTAAGAGTCCACAGGGGAACAGTTTCCGCAGGGCCCAAAATTGTCTGGTAGGAATTTGCTGCATTAGCATGCTCACTAAATGTGAGATGAACCCTGTTGTCAATCAGCCTTAGGGCAGCGAGAGAGAGGTGAAGCTGTCAATCATCATGGAGCTGACTCCACTACTTCAGTTTACATCCTCACTAAATTGTACTTCTTTCCCTGACTTCCATGCCATCTTACAGCAGGCATGCCACATGACTAGAAAAGCTGTGGAACCTTAAGATTTGTATATACAATCTATATAATTTATTATCTTAATAATTTTTTATTTTATATACCTAGTTTCATGTCACATTCACCCTGTGACAATTATTTAAAACATTTTATATTGCTTATTAAGAATATGTACATTGAAATACAAATTAAAACAACAATTAACTTATTTACAATTAAGTAGCACATGTTTAAATGCAAGAGTAATGAAACATTTACCATATATATATATATATATATATATATATATATATATATATATATATATATATATATATATATAATATTCCACTGCATGATAACATTCACATATAAGCCCAAAACATCAATAAATGTTTGCAGTCTTATAAAACATGCCCAAGGAGTGAATAATTGTATTGCAATGCATTTCACTCACAACTTATTCAAATCCAAAATGTGTTTAGCTGCAAATCCACAGTAATTTGCCAATGTGGTGAAGGGGAAAAAACACGACAAATGAGAGCACAGCAGCTGATTTTTCATTTGAGTTTTCTCATTCCTTTATGGTTTTATATATTCTAAGCAGAAGCTCTGGGTGGGATCAGGTGTACACAGTCATTGGTTTTTCTGGATACTGGTGACACATCTTGCCCTCCAGTGTAGTCTGTTTAGCTCCACTTCTGATCAGCATCTTTATAGCTTATCAGCCCTGGGCTGCAATTTTGGCTGGATGCTTTTACAAATGAACACAATCTGCAGTGAGCCGCCACTCTCTGATTGCAGGAGGAAACGGAGCTAAGAAACTTCACTGGATTATCATGCCACTTGAGAACACAAGACACATGTTTACACACACACACACACACACACACACACACACACACACACACACACACACACACACACATTCATACAGTCGAGAGCTGGCCCATGGTGTAGCCCTGTCTTGCTATTGGCACTCTGTGCTTGTACTCCATCTTATTTCAGTAGAATAATATAATTGTCCCTCATTTTATTGCTTGTAAAGACATCTCCTTTCTGCAGGCAGTGTAGGTGATCAATGTACCATCTAACTGAATCAATTCTTCTAGGAATACTGTTTGTTTGGAAAATGATCCTAAACAGGACAGAGGATGATTCTGCTCTGCTTGTATTAGTTTAGTGAGTTGGGTCCTCATGTTTGCAGCTGGTGACTCCATTTTTCACCTTATGAGTGTTTTATACAACAGCCTCTCTGTGGAATACAGTATACAAGGCATTACTTAACTGGAATAAATAGTCATGTCTGTTAGTCTTGAGACAGTTTGAGAGCAACTTTCACTTGTTTGCAAAGAGTAGCAACAGCAGGGAGTGAGTAAATGCTTGCATATGAATATCCTCATCTCATATTTCATATTATGTACATATGGTTAGGAAAACTTTGGGACACTTTTTTAAATCTGTTAAGCCCTTTGGGTCAGTCTAGAAGAAACATATCACATTCAT